>NW_027397099.1:14689051-14793666 GCF_003265705.2 Callorhinus ursinus
CACACAGAGGTGGTGGTTAGAGGCAATTTTCTTACACATCGTCTTTTCCCCTGTACCAAGACTTCTTAATGTGGGGTCTGTGAGCTTCCCTCCAGAAATTTGATGCAAAATAACTGCATAGGTTTTGTTTTTTTTGTTTTTGTTTTTTTTCCTGGAGAGAGGAGTCTTCTTTTTCATCAGTTCTCAAAGGGGTTGCTGGTTCCTACCCCAAATTTTAAAACGCTAGCAGTTCCACTTCTAGGAATACCTATGACTCCTTGTGGGAGCAAAGATCCAGTACAAGGACATTCCCTTCGGAAGCACTGTTCGTGGTCGTAAAAGACTAGAAATAACTCCATCACCCATCAATAGAGACTGGTTAAATCAGTTAGGTCCATTCGCCCTTTGGAAGATACACAGCCCTGGGGGGGGGGCAAGTCTCTGTGGGATGTGGAAGACTCTCCAGAAGGGTTAAGTGAGAAAAGCAAAGCCTGTGTGTGTGGTTTTTTTCTTTCTTTCTTTCCCGCACACGGAGCGATATGTGTGCAGTGCTGACATCCGTGGGAGAGAGGGCATTTCTTCGTGTGAGCTTGTACGTGCGAACTATCCCGGGCAGGGATCCCAGCCTGGTTACACTGATGGTCGATGTGGGGGGGACAGAGGCCAGGGGTGAGGGGGACTCTTACTTTGCACCGGAGTTCGTGCTGTTTGAACCTGTGTGGCAGTTATTAAAGCAGTCCAACAAGAATACAACCCCACCGATGTGGGGGGGACAGAGGCCAGGGGTGAGGGGGACTCTTACTTTGCACCAGAGTTCGTGCTGTTTGAACCTGTGTGGCAGTTATTAAAGCAGTCCGACAAGAATACAACCCCACCGTTGGGCAACATGCCAACTCGGCCTTCAAAAGAACCTGAGCAGAGAGAGGCGAGTGAACGGCGGACTCCAGGCTGGACGAGGGGCGGCTAATTTGGGTGGGCAGCTACTGTTCCTCTAGATTAAGCAGGTGGCTGAGGTCAAAGCCTGACTCACAGCGGGCTCCACAGAGGCCGAGGGAGCTAAGTGGAGTGGCGTCCTCCCTGCACCGCCTTTAACAGCCTGTTGCATGCAAGCTCGTATCCTGGTCTTAATCACAGCATCCAGGCTTCCGTGGCCGGGGCTCAAAGCTGGTGCGCAAACCCCACTTCCCCTCCTCGGAGCCCTTTGAGGCTGGCAGGCCACACAGCACGGGCGCTCGGCATCTGCCAGGGAAGGAAGGGCAGGAAGGAGGAGACGGCCCTGTGATTCTTGAGGACTGACGGTGGCATCTTTGCCCCGCTTCCCTCAGGTGGAAAGTCCCCGGGAGGTCATCTGTGGGGGAGCAGTCTGGGATTGCCACAGGGCCAGCCCCAGGCAGCCATCAACCTGCCAGGCAGGCCGGGCTGGGGTGGACTGTGCTGTAGGCCACATTCCTCAGCCATGAGGTGCCCTGTTGACAGGGCCGGAGCTCCGGCTACTGACAGCCATCCGTCCTTCACAGGTTGGGTTCCGGCTGGTGCCAGTGACAGCTGAGCAGGCTTCAGGTGCAGGCTAACTATTTGCCTGAGGCTGAGCGAGGGCCTGGTCAAGAGGCGTCAGTGGGGCAGGCCTGGCCTCCCCGTAGGCTTCAGTTTACTCTTGGGGCCTCAGCTGCAATCCAGGCAAAGGGCGGTGTGGCCACTTTGAGATCTTGTTGTGAGGTGAAACCCCCGATTTTACCAGTAAGTCTCTGGCCCAGCTCTTGTTGGATGAGACGAGCCGTTGGGCCTGCATTCTGTCCACCCACAAGCCACTATGCCCCTGGCTGCAGATGCTGCCTCAGGGTCCCCCGTGACTGCAGGGAGGCTCACTGGACCCACAGAGAGGCTCGTCATGTGCCCACAGTATTCAGCCACAAGGTTGGCCCGGAAACAGGGTGACCCCCTCCCCTTCGCAGTTCACACTGGACGGAGGCATTTCCCAGGATGCCAGATTTTCAGTGCTAAAGCTGGGACAGTCCCCAGCAGTCCTGGATGGCTGGTCACCCTCCCTGGAAGCCTGCCACCAGAGGGACATGCTCTCCTCTGGCAGGGGAATATGCCAGAACCGTGCATCCTTTCAAGGGCAAGGACCATGCATTTCTTCTTCTTCTTTTCCTTTCATAATTACAGACTTTACAGAAGGGCTGCAGGAATAATTCAAATAAATCCGAGGTATCCTCCACCTAGATCCCATGGGTGTTAACACTTTACATTTGCTTTATCCTTTTTTCTCTTTCTCGGAAATTTAAGAGAAAGTTGCTGACATAAAACCTCTTTATCTCTAAATACTTCGGCGTATAGTTTCTAAAAACAAGAAATTCTCTTATGTAACCACTGTATGATGATCACAACCAGCCAATTAATGCTGAGGCAGTACTGCAAGTCTAATCTACAGCCTGTATTGGGGGTTTTGTCAATTGTCCCAATAATGCCCTTTATGGCCAAAGGAAATCAAGCTTGGGTATGGCCTTCAGCGGCCAGGTCCCTTGAGTCTCCTTTCGATCCCAAATAATTCCAGAGTTTTTCTTTGTATTTCATGACATTGACATTTTTGAAGAAGAAAAGCCAGTTATTTTGTAGAATGAAGGATCCTCTAGCAACGCCTGGCACATAATTGGCCCTGTATAAGTGCTACCCTGTATTGAGCACCTACTGTGTACCAGGCTCTTCACATACATGACCTCATTCATCTCTTCAACAACGCTTTGAAAGACACGTGATAGGATTATCCCCATTTGGAGCAAAAGGAAACAGGCTCAGGGAGGTTTAGGGGCTCGCCTGAGGTCATTTAGCTGGTGAGAGGTGGACCCGCATTTTAACCCCAGAGCCCACGTTTCTAACCGCTGGGCTGTTGTACTCTGGGGGAATTTTCTCTGTTTTTTATTTGCTGATGTTGTTTTTGTTTAACTTCTGGAGCAATGAGGTCAGCAAGTTATTGTCAAGATCCTCAGCCATCCCCTACCTAGAACCCTCCCCCACGCACCTACAGAGATAGGAAGGCTGACCCTTGAACTTCCCCCACGTTCCCCAGGCCTACAAGACACAAGGGGGCAATTAGCTTTCAGAGCTTTGGAGAGATTGCAGGCAGAGGATTCCAGGGTGAAAGTGCACCTTTGAGTCTAAACAAGTCCTGATGCAAGTCCTCCTGCCCAGCTGGAGGAGGGCCGGGACCAAGGAACCCTCCCCGGCCAGGTCTCTGTGTCTGCGGCTAGAGCTGGAGCAGCAGGGGGACACCTGGCCAGAGCTGCAACGTCTCAGGGGCTCTGGTCACTCTCCTCCGGTAAGTCCTCCCGGCTCGAGGCCCAGCAGCCCCGGGCATCCCGTACCTTCTCCTTTACCCTCCTTTACCCTGTCCCAGTCTCTGCCTCCTCCACCCATTCCCCGCCACAGAGCGGCTCTCCTCACAGGCAGCACCTGGTAGGTGTTTGATCCTCATGGACAAATGAATGAGTAAAACGGGGCAGCATGCCTTGGGGCCTACCTTTTGCTTGTCACCCTGACAAGTAACCTTTAAACTCTTACCAGACTCTCTGTGGTCTCCTCTGCCCGCCGGTTGGCCACGAGGTCTGGTCTGCACTGCTTTTGAGAAAACAGCCTCCTTTCTGCCCATTTCTGCCCTTGTTTGCGGCCAGGCGGCCCCTCGCGGCTCATACACTCCTCACCTCCCCAGATTTCTCCAGCAGCTTCCGCTCAGGCCTTGGCCTCAGGGGTCACTCCCGGGCCCTCCCCACTGGCGGTCTGGTCTTTTCCCAGGCTTTCTTCGGATGATCCGTCTGTGGCTTTATTTCTCTGCTGAATTCATTCATTTATTCATTTGACAAATAGCCACTGAGCACCTGCACAGGAAGCACTGGGGTCAGCAGGGAACAAGACGAAGTCCTTACCTTGAAGGGAAAAAGACAATTAAGGAGTGTACAATAAATAAACAGGACAACTGCAGGTTGCATCAAGTACTATGAAAGAAAGATAATGGGGAGATTACCTAGACAATAATGGGATCTTTGATGCTGGATTGGTGGCCAGGGAAGGCCACCCTGAGGAGGGCACAGCAGAGCTGAGATTCTAAGGATGAGGAGCCAGCATGCACAGAGTTGGCAGAGTGGCATTCTAGGCAGAGGGAACAGTAAGTGCAAAGGCCCGGTGGCATGCTTGGGGAGTAAGAATTCCTTCGTACTATTCCTTCTTACTGCAGCTAGAGCTGAGCTGAGCTGAGCTGAAGGAGGTCAACGGAGCCAGCCCTGCAGGGCCTTGTTGACCACAGGAAGGAGTCTGGATCTGTTGTGAGCTCCATGGGAAGCCACTGGGGTTTTTAAAGTCAGAAGGCGATGTGGTCTGCTTTTCATGTTAGGACCTCTCTGGCTGTCATGGTGGATCAGAGGAGAGGCCCCCCAGGCTCCCACCTCCCTGCCTGTGCCAAGCTGTGTCCTCCCCCCTTGCCCTGCATGGCCCAGAGCGCACTGGCTCGCCCAGCCTGCTGGTCCCCAATCTGTCCTCCCTCTCTCAAATCCTCCTCCAGTCCCTCTGCATCACTTGCATTCTCTAAGATGCTCCCCTCACAGTGGCCACACTCGCAGCCTTGGATGGCCCCTGAGCGCACTTTCTGCAGAGACAAGACAGGGCTCTGGACTTGGGCGGGCCTGGGACCGAGTCCTGGCATGGCCACTCGCTAGCAGAGTGACCTTCCTCTGAGCCTTGGTGTCTTTCTCCGGGAAAATCGGGGAACCAGTAGTGCCTACTTTGTGGGGCATTTGTGAGGATTATCAGCAAGTGCTAGGCTGTGCCTGGAGCAGTGCCTGGCACGGGGACAACAGTGGGCTGTGTTGGTGTCGTGAGGCCCCTGGTCTGGGGAGATACTGGGGGGATGGCGTGCACTGCATTGGTATCTGTTGCGGGCTGTGAGGCCCTTCTGTGGTCTTGACCTGGTTTTCCTCCTCTTGGTAACCACTCCAACAGCTGGCCTTGCGGCTGGCAGAAAACAGTCTGGGACAAGGGGCTGAAACCTGAGGAGGTAAATTTAAAGCCACAGATTTACAATCTCTTTTATGGGCTTGGCAAGTGTGGCTGAAATAAACACAGTGTGGGCATTGATCACGCTTGGTAAATAGCCTCCACTGGCTTGGCAAAGCTTTGGAATGTTCCCGTTAGACCCCCATTTGGAGTCTCTCTAGTGGAGTGTGCTAGGCCTGCCTGGGGGTCAAGAGATCTGCCACCCTTCAGCTGCGGCCTTGGTCAAGTTAACTAAAGGAGCCTTCGTTTCCTTTGTAAACTGAAAGCCAGGCCCCTCAAGGCTGTGGCGAGAAGAAAGTGTGGTGACAGCCAGAGAAGCTTTGTGCCCACTGAACTGTTGGGACCCAGTGAGGAGTCAATGATGAGGATGATGTCTGGCACAGTATGGTGTGAGTTGTAGAATCAGAGAGACTGGGTTCCAGCCCTGGCTGTGTGACCTTGGGCAAGTTGCTTAACCTCTCTGAGCCTCAATTTTATCACCTGTAAGATGGTGGTAAGAGCAGTATCGGGGTTGTTGGGAGAATTATGTGTGATGTACTGGGTTGAACAGTGTCCCCTACAAATTCATGTCCCTTTGGAACCGTGAATGTGACCTTCTTTAAAGAAATAGGGTCTTTGCAGAGGTAACCAAGTTAAGATGAGATCATACTAGAGGAGAACGGGCCCTAATCCAATATGACTGATGCCTTTAAAAGAAAAGACAAATTTGGACAAAGAGATGCACAAAGAGGAGAACAGCGTTGTAGACAGAGACGGAGATTGAAGTGATCTCTATATAAGCCAAGCTACACCAACAGCTGCAAGAGGCAAGGAAGGATTCTTCCCTAAAGCCTTCTGAGGAGGTATGGCTCTGCCAACACCTTGAATTTGGACCTCTAGTCTCTAGAACTATGAGGGACTACACTGCTGTTGTTCAAGCCATTCAGATTGTGATAATTTGTTACAGCAACCACCGGGAAATCCATACAGGTGATAATCCAGAAAAAAGTGTCCAGGGCAGTCCCTGGCATCTAGGCAAAGTATTATTGTTATCATGCTCATCATTTCTGTAGTAATGGTTCAAGGAAGGTTCTGTGCTGGCTACAGACTTGATTGGGGGAGACTCTGCCACCCCTCTGCCCTCCAGGCTTGGGTGGGGTGGGGTGGGGTGGTTGTCAAGGCCACGGTCCCCGAAAGCCCTTGCCTGGATGGGTTGGCTGCCCATGGGCGGCGGGGGTGGCTGGCTCGTGCGCATCTTGGGGGTTATGATGAGGTTTGGGGGTGGGTCTCCCTGAGCGCTTGTTGTGGGGAGGGGTGGTGGCTGCCCCGTGGCCGAGGCCTCCTGGGAGCCACCTGGTGTGGCAAGAGCCCAGGTCCGGTTTCTGGAGCCCAGCTCGGCAGATGCCTCATGAACCTGTCTGGCAGCAACATTCTTCCGACAGAGCAGTCGGCTGTCACTCCACAGCCCCTTGTGGTTTTGTACCTCGTAGACGAAGAATGTCAGCTGTGACTCACTGAGCCCAGAGGCTCCCCCGTAGCAGGCAGAACCCTTGCCTTCTGCCCAGCTTCTGTTCAGTGACTGAAGGCTGCTCCTCTGAGGCCTCCTTCGGAGGGAATCGAGGGTGAGACAGGCCTCTGAGATGAGGACCCTGCCTTCGCTGGGGGCCGGGCCCAGCTTCTGAGTTCGGGGCAAGGAGAGTCAGGCTTTGGGTTTCAAGTGGGCAGCGGAGAGAAGTGGCCTCAGGATTTCTCACCTGTAAATGGGGATGTTTTGAGGACTTGGGGAGCTATGGGAAGTGGCGGGTGCCCTCCCTCCCCTCTGCCCCACAGCACCAGGCACATCTACGAACGACTGTTAGTAGCAGCTCAAATGGCTGGTGACAGAGTATGACCACCTCCGGGGTTTGAGCTTGGAGCACGAAAAGCACCCCAGGTCCCCAGCCTTCACTGTCTGGGGTGTCAGCTTCCAAAGATGGTATCGCCCCAGCCAGGACAGGGCCAGGCCTGAGCACCCTAGAGTGCACGCAGGGTGCTGTTTCTGCTGGAACTCTCTTCTGTCCAAGTCCCCTCCCAGTTTCACCACATCGGAATTTAAGGAACAGGATTTGAGCATCTGCTGCGTGCTAGGCTTCAGGACAAAGTTAACGGTGGTGATCCGGACAACAGTGATGGTTTCTGCATCTGTAAAATGGGCAAGTAGTAGCCACCTCCCAGGGTGCTTGTAAGGATTACATGAGCTCATGTACATAAAGTACTTAGCACATAGTACCTGGAACACAATAAGTGCTTAATTAATATTAGCCATAATGGCTGCCATTTATGACAACATTGAGGCTCAGAGAGGTCAAATGCCTTATGCAAGTTCACACAGCATGGGAGCCTGAATCTGGGAGCTCCAATCTAATGGAGGAGAATGGTAAGTCCCCCACAAACTCCAGCCCAGGGTACTAAGTGAGTGAAGGGAAGGGTCGGTGGTCCTGTGGGGAATCTGGCTGGGTAGAGTCAGGAAGGCCCAGTGGAGGAGTCTTTCCATTGAGCCTCCCAAGGAGAATGAGCTGTCATCACGGAGGTACAAAGGTGGGAAGGCACAGACACATGGTAGACTGAAGGAACAGAGACAGGTGCCTGGGGGGGCGTGAATGAGAGAGAAGGCTGGGCAGGTCAGCAGCCAGTGGGTTGAAGAGCATTGAATGCATGCTGAGAGTGACCAGGACCCCACTGCAGTCCCCTGGAGAGGGAGTATGGTGCGGTGGGTCAAGACCTGGACTCTAGAGCCAGCCTGCCTGGGGCCAGCGCTACAGAGTGGGGCCAATAGCACATGCACCCCTAGTAGAAAGAAGGCAAGAGCCCTCAGTCTGGGGCTGGGGGGTATCCCCTCAGCCTCTGCCAGCCTGTATGCCAGGCACAGCGTGGCTTTTATGCCAAGGGAGTATTCGGGTCTCTTCCCTGTGAAGAAGTCCACTGCAGACGACTGAGCCCACCTGAACAAGAGGTTCCCAGCGGCCAGGAGCTTCTGGTCATGAGCAGGATGCCCAGCTGGAGGTCTGCTTCAGAGCAGAGCAAAATCCTGATTCTTGACAAGCAGGTGCTTGGCAGGCATGCGGGTTTGACCTGAAGGCTAGGACTCTCAGAATGTGGTTATCGTCTCAGAGAGGTAGCTTCCTTGGCTCCCTTAGGGTTGGGCCGTCCAGTGCCGTTTGCCCCAGGGGCTTGAGCAAAGAGGATGTGCGCTGGGTGGGGTTTGTCCGGGAGAGTCGCTTGCAAGGGAGAGATTTAGACAGGGCCGCTGTGCCTCCCAGACCCTCTGGGAGTCTCCTCTTTAAGTTGCCCTAACAGCAGGAGTGGATCGAGCTCCTGCTTCTTACAGGCCAGTTTGGCCCTCATTTTGGGTCCCCTGCACCTGTGCACCTGGCTTGGGGTCAAGTCTGGGCCGACGTGGCCTGTGGGACAGCTGCATCGATCTGTGTCCCCCAGCCCCCCACCGCTGCCAAGAAGACAGCTGTACCAGTTTGCGGGGGCAGGGGGGGCCCTCAGGAGTGGCAGGGATTTCTTGTGCGGGCATTCTGGCGTGCCACAATGTCTCCAAGCAACCGAGAGAGCCCCTGGCTGGCAAACACGGGGCAGCCCTGGGCCGCAGCTCGGGGCCTCCTCGGGACGCCCCCCCTGCTTTGGCCTTCATCCCTTCTCTTGCCACCCCCACCCCTCCTCCCCATTCCTCCGGGCCCACACCTGCTTTTTGATTCCTGGGCCCTTCGGCCTTCAAGGACACCAGGAGCTCCTGACACTTGTGGTCAGAATTTGGAGCCATCGCCTGCCACTTCGGTGTCTTCCCAGACACCCTCCCTAGGCTCTGGGAGAAGAGCTTGGGTGGGTGCTTGGAGGAGAGAGAATCAGCCGAGGGCTGGGTGCCAAGCGTCCCCACTCCCAGGAGGGAAATCCCAAAGGCAGCTCTGACCCAAGCTTTATGCAGGTCTCCTTCCCTCCCTCCCTCCCTCTCCCTCCTTCCCTCCCTCCCTCTCCCTCCTTCCCTCCCTCCCTCTTCCCTCCTTCCCTCTCCCTCCTTCCCTCCCTCCCTCTCCCTCCTTCCCTCCCTCCTTCCCTCTCCCTCCTTCCTTCCCTCCCTCCCTCTCTCCCTCCCCCTCCCTCCCTCCCCTCCCTCCCTCCTCCCTCTTTCCTTTTCTTCCTTCCTACTTCCTCTCTTAAACAGCTTTATTGAGATATAATTAACACACCATAACATTCATCCATTTATAGTGTACAACTTGGGGCACCTGGGGATCCGACTTCCAGTGTTGGCTCTGGTTGTGATCTTGGGCTCGTGGGACTGAGCCCCACGGCGGGCTCCACACTCAGCCCAGAGTCTGCTTCTCTCTCCCTCTCCCTCTGCCCCTCTTGCTCATGCTCTCTCTCTCTCTCTCAAATGGTTAGATACATCTTAAAAAAAAAAAGTGTACAACTCAATGGTTTGTAGTATATTTGCAGAATTGTGCAACCATAACCATAATCTAATTATAGAATATTTCATCACCCCAAGAAAGAAACCCCATTAGCAGTCACTCCCAATCCCCACCCCTGCCCCCAACCACTAATCTCCTTACTTTTGCTGCTCTCCTTTGTGACAGTGAAGCCAGAGCCTCAGGCTGGAATTACCCGCTCCTGGCCCAGGCCTTCAGCAGGCAGAATCTCAAGAGTCATTCCTTCCATATTGTCCACTCACTCCCTCGTGGCTTTGGTGCTGGAAAGGTTGCCAGCCCACCCTCCTCATTTACTCAGGGAGGGGCAGGAGACCCAGAGAGAGGAAGACATCTGCGAAAGATCACTCAGGGGTTGGGAACAGGGCTCCTGGCCCAGAGCACCTGCCTTTTCCAATACCCCAAAGCCATCTGCCCACAGCTGCCCCCTACTCATTCAGGGGCCTCCCCCTAGCCATTCTTAAAACATAGTACCTCAGTTTCTCCATCTGTAAAATGGGATTATAACATTGCACATGTGGTTGAGAGGATTAAATAAAACCCAAGGCAACCAACCCTGCTTGTAAAGAGTTAGCCCAGTGCTTGGCACTGTTAAAAAACAAAATTCATCTGAGTAAATATGAAGATCAAAGAGGCTTTATTGATTGATCTATAAATCGGGCGGCATCCCATCTAGCAAATAGAAACGAACTCTGTCGAGCTACAGATAAGAAAGGTTTTTAAAGGCAGAGAGGGAATGAGAAAAAAGGAAATGATTAGCAAAGAACATCGTTTTTGGCAAGGTCGCCCTTCTGTACACCTCAGAAGGGGTCTATCAGCAAATCTAGGGCCGACCAGGAAATTCCCACATTGACTGGTTAAAGATTACATTCTTGGGCGCCTGGGTGGCTCAGTTGGTTAAGCGACTGCCTTCGGCTCAGGTCATGATCCTGGAGTCCCCGGATCGAGTCCCGCGTTGGGTTCCCTGCTCAGCGGGGAGTCTGCTTCTGCCTCTGACCCTCCCCCCTCTCGTGTTCTCTCTCTCTCAGATAAATAAGTAAAATCTTAAAAAAAAAAAAAAGGATTACATTCTTGGGTGGGAGGGTGGAAACTACAGTTCGATCAGGTTTAGGTCTTGGTTTACTGATCTAGGGCCCCTGACACGAGGGACTACATTGTGGGCCTGTCATTTTCGTTTTAATCGCACGTAGCTGTCTCTCAGCCAAGGCAAGCTAAATCAAATTATTTTAAATTCCTGCTGTGGCATTCAGGCCTTGTGTGGATTTCCCGTCGTTTGGGATGGGTGGAGGTTCTCTCCCCCTTCACGCCCCCACCCCCATGATGACGGTTGGAAGCCACTGAAACTAGTGAGCTCCTAGTCACTTCTTCCCCATCCCCTGGAAGCTGGTGATGTCGGCCGGGCAGGCGGAAGGTTGAGACTTGCCACGATGACTAAGAACCCAGAGCCGTGGGAGTCTGGTTAATCAGCCGCGTCAAAACTTCCCGTGGCTGTTTGCAAACAAGGGCCACCCCCAGAGGAGGAGGGCCAGAGTCAAGGGGGCAGGGGGAGAGGCCTCGGGGCTGCCACAGCACCTGGGTGAGTGATGCAGGCAGTGCCAAGAGGCTGGCAGGGTGGTCCAGAGCCGCGGCTGCAGACCTGGAGGCTGCCCTGTACCCCCCGCCCCCCGCCTCGCCCCGCCAGGAACAGAAAGCCGACGACAGATGCCAGAGCCTCTTGAGGGATTCTCTTTCCAGGAGTAACGGATTGACTTACTGCAAGAAGCCAGAATGAAGTGCCAGGCTGGTGTCAGAGCAGGGATAACCTTAGGAAGACTAATGGTCACTGGAAGAGAATCTTCCAGGGTTGTGGAATGTTCCAGAACCCACCTGGGAAGGTGTCTGGGGGCCAAAGAGCAGGCAGGGAGAGGGTGCTCTGATTCAGTGCTCCCAGCCGCACCCGGCCCAGCCCAGTCGACAGAAACACAGACAAACAAAACCAGACACTCCTCCCTCTTCTCTTGACAGCCATGGTTCAGACTCTCTTTTTATATGCCTCCTGCTGAGCAGGGGAGCCAGCCGGGCCCAGATTCCAGATCCAAGAGAAAAACTGTAAATCAGCGCAAGAAGTCGTTCTCCTCAAATTGCTACCGACGACAGTGTAAAGTGTAAATTTGGTGGAGCCCTTCTGATGGCAATCTGGCAACATGTTTAGAGAGTGTAAAAAAAAGTGCTCAGATTCTTTATTCAGAAAGAATTTATGAAATTAACAACATCCCCTTCCCCTGGGAATGAACAGGCTGCGTGTGGGGAGATGTCAACAGCCAAGTTGTTCGTAAAAGTGAAGAAATGGGAGCTACACATGTATCTGACCTCTTCGAATGGTCAGCTCAGGGCAGAGCTGTTTAAAATGATTATTCTTTTGGGGCTCCTGGCTGGCTCAGTCGGTAGGGCGTGCAACTCTTGATTTTGGGGTCATGAGCTTGAGCCCCACGTTGGGTGTACAAATTAGGAAGGAAGGAAGCAAGGAAGGAAAGAAAAAAGAATGATTATTCTTTCCAGTAATTTTTACTCAGTGCTGGGTGTGTCCCCAGATACTAGGATCCCAAAGCTGAGTGGGACCTGGCTTTATCCTCAGTCTGGGGCCTACAGTTCAGAAAAGAACAGGACACAGCAGAAAGAAGTAACTTGGAAAAATGCTTATTATACAATTTAAAATGAGAAAAGGCAGTCGAAAATTGCCTTCACTGTCTGCCTCCCACTACACCCAAGCTAGTGTTTGTGGATGACTGACCCTGTGCTGGATGCTGGGCTCATATTTCTCTCTACAACGACCCAGTGGGTTAGGTACTAAGGCTACTCCCATTGTCAGAGGAAGAAACTGAGGCACCGAGGAAGTGATTTGAGCCAAGGTTCAAACCTAGGACCACTTGACCCCTAAACCCAGTTTCAACCGTTCTCCTATAATGTCTTTCCTTATGGAAGTCATGTCTGTTCAAGGTCAAATACTGAAAGGAAAATCTGGGCCAGGGACAAGATAAGGGTGGTGGGATCTGGGTTTGGGTTTTTTCCCCCTCTTTTGGTTTCTACTACATTTGTGCAGGAAAAGAAAAATTGAACTTAAAAAAAAAAAAAAAAAAAACCCAGCCACCTAGAATTTGCAGCAGATGGGTAGAAATGAATGGGGAAGTTGAAAAAAAGTGGGAACGATGTTAATAATGCATGCCTTGGCTTAGAACAAGGAGATAGAATGATTTGGGAGTAAGAAGGGAAGCCAGGGAGAGAGTGTTTGGGTGAAGGAGCCCAGGCGGCTTCTGGATGGCAGGCTGGGGGGACGCTCTGGCTCAGGGAGGAGGGGCAGGGGTAGGGCTTATCTCCCATGGCCATTCTTACTAAATCTTTTTATTACCTGGTGCCTGAGTAAGTGTTTGCATTCCTCTCGTTTTTTTAGACTACAGGAAATGATAACAGGGGGGGAAAAAACCCCTCTGTTTCCTTTCTACCCAGGAGTGCTAGGAGAGCTATCTGCCAAATTCTTTCTCAGGTCATGAAGAGGTTTCAGGTTTCCCTCACCTGAGAGCCTGGGGAAGCACTGCTGAATCCAATCTCTCTGGCAAATGCAGAAAGGTAGTCACTGTCTAGAGATTTTAGGGCAAGGTGGTTTTTTCGAGGGGAGGGTTGTTTCGTGCCCTGCAGAGACCTTTGTAAATAGGAGGACTGTTTCTCCTGTTAATACAGCTTTTAGAAAGGAGGCAGGCACTCTTTGGGCAGGGATGGGGAAGGCACAGAGGGAAGGAAGAGGAGAGAGAAAGATATCTTTTGTTCATTTATCTGTTGAGCACCTAGCACTTGGAAGAGCGCAGTGTGTAGCAGATGAGAATGACAGGAACTTACAGACGAGCCAAGGGTTGTCCAATAGCCCACCCCTGCATGTCCACTGCAGAGCGTGGTTTCCTGAAAGCTGGCAGGTGTGAGCCAAGAGCCAATGCCCCTCCTTCCTTCCCACCCCCAATACGCTCAGAGGTTTAGCTGCCAAGTTCTGCAGCTGGGAGTCAAACGCACGCTTGCAGGGCTGAGTTCAGAATCCTGCCTGTTCCCTCCATGGGATTCTCCCCAGCTTTTTCTGCACTGTCCATAATCAACTATTTCAGGAGTACTGCAGTATGTGGATTCAAAACAGGGGCTAATTGAGTCGGGATTACTTAACATTCGACTCCTACCCCCAGAATGTCGCTCTCCAACTTCAAGAATCTGTTACCCAGAGTCGTGCAAGGATATATAGTTTTCACGACTGCAGGGTGCTCCTTACTGACCACATTTTAAATAATTGCTTTTTAAAAAATATTTTATTTATTTATTTGACAGAGAGAGACACAGCGAGAGAGGGAACACAAGCAGAGGGAGTGGGGGAGAGAGAAGCAGGCTTCCTGCCGAGCAGGGAGCCCGATGCGGGGCTCGATCCCAGGACCCTGGGATCATGACCTGAGCCGAAGGCAGACGCTCAACGACTGAGCCACCCAGGCGCCCCTGAAATAATTGCTTAAGGATCTGTTTCTTACCTACTTTTGATAAGAATTATCATTAAGTTACACAAGAAGAAAGTCTGTTTGGAGGCTCCTGGGTGGCTCAGTTGGTTAAGCGTTGCGTCAGCTCTGGTCATGATCTCAGGGTCCTGGGATCGAGCCCCGCGGCGGGCTCCCTGCTCAGCATGGAGTCTGCTTCTCCCTCTCCCTCTGCCCTTCCCCACTGCTCATGCGCTCTCTCTCCTTCCCTCTCTCTCTCAAATAAATAAATAAAATCTTAAAAAAGAAAGAAGAAAGTCTGTTTGGGTATGCTTTAATGTACCTGTTCTTCCCCCTCTGAATTATACACGATCTATTTATTTAGTCAATGGAAACTTATATGATACTGGGCACTTGCCGAGGATTTCCTTGTGATCAAGTCAGGAGAGTGCCCTGCCCTCCAGGAGCGATTGGTGTAGACAGGAGAGGCCATTAACAATCCAGTGTGGGGGGGGTGTGTGGGGGAGGGAGAAATGGTGCCTGGGAGGGTCAAGGAGCATGACCTCTAAGCTTGAAGGACTTGAAGAACAAGCAGGAGTCAGCCAGGTAAAAGTGGGTGGAGGCAGGTGGGAGAGGGGGAAGGAGAGAGGCTTTCTGGGCAGGGAAAACGGCATTGCAAAGGCCTGGAGGTGATCAGATCTCAAGTTAAATAATTAAAACTGGAAAATCATGTAAATCTTATGTGGTGCTTTACTCTAGGTTACTGTGAGAATCAGATCAAACACAGTCTGTGTTATTCCCCACCTCTTCACTTTCCTCCGGGCCATAGACCTTTTGGGCCCCTGGCTACCTCCCAGATGGACGCCTGAAAGTGAAGGGGTTTCAGGCTCTTTGAACCCCCCGCCCCCCCGAGGACAGGGTGGATGTGGATATGGAGCTGCAGTGTTCTGTCCACTGCCTCTTGTGTGGCTGTCCCTATGTTTCTGTATATCTGCCAGAAGGTGGGCAAAAGGTCAAGGCCAAAGGCTGAACCCAAGAGTCCTCACTTACGGATTCAGGACCTCAGTGTTGGGATGGCCAGGTTTCTGGCCAATCTCTACCTTCCCTGTGGCCAGGAGACAGTTGGCAGCCTCCACATCAAGCCATCGGTGAAGTTTCTGGGATAGAAATGACCTTGAAGTCATTAGTATGTAGTTCCTGGTGACATTGTACATTCTTCACTAAATTCCAACAATCATAAAGCAATTTGCTCTTACATTTCAAGTCAGAGTTTTGCAAGAACTTCAAAAATGTCTCCATCTAATAACTCAGTTTTCTTTTTTCTCCACTAATGCTTTGATCTTAATAAATGCTTGCATCTGTCATCTGAAACTCATTACATGATAGGACTATCTGTTTGCATGTACTATGTGTACACACACACACACACACACACACACACACACACACACACACACTTGGTTGGGTTCATTTCTCAGCTCTATCCCACGCTGGGTTTATGAATGAACTGTGGGAGACTCAGTTTCCTCTCCTGAAAACGGGATATACTGGTGTCCACCTCGTAGGGTGTTCAGGGTTAAATGGGATCTTGTTTATAAAAAGTTTAGTGCAGTGCCTGGCACAGTGTTAGCTTTGGAAAAATGGTAGCTATTATGTGCATACAAAAAAAAAAAAGGACTGTACTAAAATGTTGGCAGCATTTATCTCCAGTGAGTGGGATTATGGTTACAATGAACATCTATTACTTTTGTAATCAGAGAAAACGAACAATAAATGTTATTATTAATTTAAAAATCTGGCTTTGGCTTTGTCGGAAGGAACCTGCAGTTAATGTGACAGTACCAGCCAGCAAGTAAGACCAGGCTTCCAATTCTCTACCAGGACTTTATAGGCAAACAACTTGCCACAATCGAACAATAGGGAGATACTTGGTCAAGATTCTAGAGACATTCTGCCCTCATCCAACCCTGTAGTCCCCTTGACCACTCTTGTCTGGAGAGGGGGCAGGGGGTTCAGAGAAGGGAACTCTCAAATTACGGCCTTCTCTCCTGTTGGGAGGGTTATCTGGGGTTCTTAGTTGGAACTCTGTAACTCTCCAAGGAACCATTCCAGGAGAAGGACGTTTATCCTCTATTGGGCCTTCACTTGGGCCTCTCAGAAAATAAAACACACATCAGCCCACTTCCAGTAGGGGGATTGCGAGTATCCTGTTCTGGCATCCAGAACAATCTGAGGCCCAGGACCTTGGCTGTTTCCTGCTGAGATTCTTGACTGCCAGCCCGGTGCCTGGGCAGAGACAGGAGATAGAACCCTCGTTGATCTGCATGTACCCCTCCAGTCCCTCCTTGCTCCTCTTGGGCCATGCCCTGCGACGCAGGGAAGAGTCAAGTTCCCACCCTTCTCCGACTATCTGTGGAACCATCAGCCTGCAGCGGGCTGGCTTCTGAACTTCTTTCCCCTCCTCCTGCACCCTGGAGGGGCAATGGCTGCAGGCTCTGGAGTAAAATGCTGCCTCTGTGTGGGAGACAAAGAACAGAGTGGCTCCTCCGGGTCAGCTGTCTCTCCTTGGCTGGCCGGCTCCCCGGCCTCCCCTGTGCCTCTTCGGGGACGTCCCCCAAGGAGGGACTTCTGGGCTGGGAGCTGCTGCCTGCTCCTGAGTGGTTGCGCTCTGGACATGTCTTCCCTGGAGCTTAAAGGAATATTTTACCTTAAAAAACCCTTAGCCCTGGAAGCTGTTAATTCCGGGGTGGTGCCGAGGCTGGGGAGGCAGCGGGGCCTGTGTATTCCTACTAGAGCTAGTGAGAGCGTGTGTGTGTGTGTAAACATGAGTGATAACGTGTGACACGCATGTGTGTGTTACGCATGCTACCCGGAGTGTGAGAGGGCGTGAGCGAAAGCATGGGCTTGGGTTTTAAAGGATGTGTATACTAGAGTGTCGGAGAACGAGGTGTAGCGTGTGTGCGAGAATGTGTGTGGGGGAGAGCAAGTGTATGTGTGCACCAACGAGCACGCGAACCACTGCACGCGGAGCACGTGTGGGGAAGCACGTGTGAGTCGCCTGACCATACCGTGAGTGCATGTGTAAAGTGTGTGAGAATGTGGAAGTGTATACACGTACCATCTAGAGTGTGTGAGATTGTGCGTGAAAGCATGTGTTAGGTCAAGGAAACGAGCTAGTGTGTGAGAGCGTGTGAAGGACAGCCGGCGAGAAGTGTATGTGTGAGTAACGAACGTGCGCGAAAGTTCTGTACCAGGGTTAGCGGATGTGCGCGTCGGAATGTAAGTTTAAGTGCAAAAGCACGTATGTAGGACCGGCGTGGGCACGTGTGTGAACACTGGATGCGTTCGTGTGCGGACTAGAGCATGTGTGTAGGCATGTGTGAGGGACGTGTGTACCGGCGTGCGAGAGCCCGTACACGAAAGCGCGAGTACGTATGACGCTGTGTGTGCACCAATGGGTGTGCGCGCACATGTGCACCAGCGTGTGCGGGACGTCGGGCCCCCCGGGGCCCAGCGGGAACATCTGGGCTGAGCGGGGAGGCCAAGGTGTGGGCGGCCCCGCGTGTGAGTGTGAGCGCGCGCGGGAGAGTGCGCGGGAGCGCGCGCGCGCCGCCGCGCCCCCCCCCCCGGGGCAGGAGCCCGTTGCCATGGGAACGCGCCGCGGCCCGAGTTAATCATTTCCTGTGGAAAGTGTGCGGGAGGGGCGGGAGCGGGGCGGGCCGAGGAGGCGGCGGCGTGGAGCTGCCTCCCGCCGGCGGGCCGGGTCGGGCCGAGCCCCGGGCTCTGCGGCGACGCCTGGGATCCTGCCTCCGCCAGGCCGGTGAGTCGGGGACCCGAGCGGGGGGCGGGCTAGGCTCTCGGGGTCCGCCCGGCCCCGCCGTTCCCGGTGCCGCGTCCAGGCCCGCCCTGCCCGCAGGACCCCCTCCCCTGCCCGGACCCGCTGCGGGGCGCGCGGAAGGCCGGGCCCCGGAGAAGCAGCCCTGCGCGGTCGCCCGCCGCCCCCCGCGCCGTCCAGCCGGAGCCGAGGACCTTACCCGCAGCACGGCTTGGGGCGGCAAGTCCCCTGGGGTCGCAGCAGCCTGGGGACCCCATCTTCCGATCTCCTTGGCCTGGGAGAGGCGGAACCGACCCGGGGAACCGCGTGTCCGTCAGGGCCTCCCCCTCCCCTTACAGAGACCCCCCCCCCCCCCGCACCCCGCAGGGATCCCTTGAAGGCTGCAGTTTCGAGCCCTCCCACCACGTACGTTCCCTGGGCAGTTAGCTTTACCCCTCGCAGGGCAGGGGAGGGTAGGCCGGCCCTGAGGTTGGAAGGAGGGCCTGGGCCGGTGCCCTCCTGGGCAGTAGGAAATTGAGCCGGCGACAGCAGCAGCCTGGGGGATCCCTGCAAGGAGGGCAAGCCAGAAGCCACCTCTTTCAACCCCCTGTTGGGAGTTAGAACAGAACTCTGGTGCAGTGAAGGGCCTGGTCCTGGGAGATTTGAAAGAGAAAGCTGTATTTCAATTCTCACGTACTCCCCCAACCCCCAGCATATCTGTCTCAAGGTTGTGGGTCGCTGCTGTCCCTGACCTTTCACCTTCCCTGGGCCATGAGGCTGGGTGCACCTCTCCTTGCCCAGGTGCAGTCCCCATGTCCTTGATAAAGTAGACGTCTCCTTGGCCAGGGAGAGTCACTGGCAAGGAATGCAGCCTCAGAATGGGGCCCTGTATTTGCAGTTACTGGACTTTAGAGACTTAGGGTGATGAGTTCTGCTGTTCTTAGGGGAGCTGAGGTTTTTGAAGTCTGGGTTGTCCTGGAAGACCCAGTACCTGTGACTGTGTGCAGGGGAGGGCCTGGCCCCTGTCCAACCTCCCTGACCTTCTCTTCCAGGGAGACTAAGCCCTCCCCAGCAGCAGTATCTGGGCACTTGTCAAATCCGGTCCTCAGTCATTGCAATATCCCTGGTCTGGGGGAGAGCGGGGGCTGCAGCTCTATTGCCTTGACCTAGACAAAGAGGGGCAAATCTGTCCCTCTCTCCAAGCCAGCCCCTCGGCACTCACCCACCACTGCAGGGAGGGAGATCACTGAAAAATAAAAATTTTGAGTTCCTTGTATATGACAGCATTGTTCTGAACACTTTACATATGCATTGTCTAATTCTTATGCCAACCCTATAAGGTGGAGTTCTCCCCATTTTCAGATGGAGATAATGGGGCACAGAGAGGCCAAGTCCCCAAGGTCACACATCCAGTAAGTGGCAGAGCTGGGTCTGAACCAGCTTTTGGTCATAGCCACTCCACTCCACTCCACGTCCCCACTGCCCCACCCTGCGAGCCCTAAGTTGGCAGAAGCCCCAGCCTTGGGCTTATTTGAGTCCTGGATACTTTTGACCTTCCCACCCCACTGGCTGCTAAATTCAGCTGCTTTTTCCTCTTCAGGATCTTGCACACACCCTTCCTCTTTCTTCCTGCTATCTTCCTGGCTGCCTCTCCAACTTCCCTTCCACAAAGTCACAGAAGTATTGTCTCCTCCTGTCCCGGTCCCTCAGACTTAGCTGATCACTTTAACAGTCTTCTCTCTCAAACGTGGAATAGACCTTCAATGCCCCTCACCTTTCCAGCAGCTTGGCATGCAGGTGGAGCCTGTCTCTCTCCCTCTTTGCCCTAGTAGGCCGCTGGTCCTTGGGGTTGGTCGTGTGCCCAGCTCCATGCCAAGCAACCTGGGGGAAAGGGCATCTGGCTGTTCTCCCTGGTTCCTTCTGCTCCACACTGGTCCATCTTCATTTCCTCAGTGGAGCTGGCCCACATACTTGGATTAGCCTCTGCCCCATCCTTTGGCCCACCGTCCAGTAGCACTGTACCCAGGAGCCTCCTCCAAGTTGTCTTCTTCAGTGAGGGCAGGCAGAGAGCATGAGTCCCTAGCCAGTAAGCCTGGCATTCTTCCAGGGCTCAGCTGTGTGAACTGCGGTCACCAGATCTTCCGCTACAAGTCCCTGCACTCTGACTTCTTTTGCCTCTCCCTGCTTCAGTCATTCCTGGCCCTGTCCACCCGGCAAGCTCGGATCCCTCCTGTTCTACATACCACATCGTCTCAATTCAGCCTCCCCTCCTCACCAGAGCCACACTTCCCCATGGAGAAGGAGGCGGCCACTTCCTTTAGCCCTGCCCACCTCTTGAGCCTACCCGGGTCTGCCCTCTGCCCAGCTCCTTTGATGGGCTCCCTTCCAGAGCCCCCAGGGCTTTCTTCCAGTTTGGCCTCCCCACGGCATTGTTCGCTGGGAACTGACCATCCTCTCCTCCCCACCCCCCCACCAGCCGGTCACGTGTGAGGACTCTGCACCTGCCTGGTGTTGTTGCCACCTCGGACCGTCCTTCTCCAGCTTTCCTTACCACCCAGAGTGAGCTCTGTGCCTGGTTACCTTTGGTGATTATATCCTCACCTGTGGCACTGGGATCCTCGTTAGCCTCCCAGCTCTGAGTCCCCAGCCCTGCTCTTTGCCAGGCTTCAGCCCGGGCTGGTGTGTGCATGTATTTCAAGGTATTGACCTGTCAGGCCATTGCCAGGGGTCTGGTGTGGGTGTTGTTCCAGCACCAGGCTGGGTGGGAGGGGGGCTGCACGGATGAATGTGCTGTGGGCCCCACCCTGGAGAGCCAAGAGGGTCAGGGGAGTGGACACTGTTCACAAATAGGTAATCTTCACTGTCTGGTAGAAAGCAATCTGCAGTCCAGGTAACACCGTTAGGAAGTTCTTGGGTGCCTCGAACTCCATTTTAAAACCACATTGCCTCTCTGAGCTGACTTGGTTCTGTTAATGGCATCACTGTCTGAGTCTGGGACTGTAGCTGGGTACTTTAAATGCCCTCACAGCTGCTTTACACACAATAGGTGTTCAATAAAGAGTTGTGTAGGGAATGCTTAAAGTCCGTTCTGTTCATCTGCTCAGTTCATGAGTGACCTATGTGGCTATCTTTCTTTTTTTTTTTTAATAGTTTTAAATTTATTTTAGAGAAAGAGAGACAAGCAGGAGAGGCAGAGGGAGAGGGGGAGAAAATTTCAAGCAGACTCTGTGCTAAGTGTGGAGCCTCAATGCGGGGTTCAGTCTCACGACCCTGAGATCATGACATGACCCAAAACCAAGAGTCAGACGCTTAACCCACTGCATACCCAGGTGCCCTCCTATGGGGCTTTCTATTCAGACAGGTGCTCCCCAACCCCACCCCCTTCCCCCGCACGGCCTGGTGCCTCCCTGCATCCTCTTTGGATGGGGAAGGTTTGTTGAAGTGCTTACCTCCCTCCTGACAGGGAGCTTTGAGGCCCCATCTCTCCTGATCAAAGAGGACCCCTGGCAGGTGCCTGTCAAACAGCAGACACCAGATAAATAATTATTAGATGAAGAAGCAGTGAATCGTTGTGTCTTATTGCCTGCCAAGTTGTAGGCACAAAGTGAAGGCTACTTGAATAGAATGAGTGGACTTTAAGAGAATTTGATATATACAAGACTATCTTGTCACTGGCCACAGTCGGCCCCTTCTGATTAGATTTATGGAGATGCTGTTGGCTACCTCCGTGTGGGGCTGTGACCTGGCGCGTCCTCAGGCTGCCAGGCTTCCAGGCTTCCAGTGGAGGAGCTGAGATGTGAGGTCTCCACAGTGCGCTGCAGACACACCTGATGGGCTCCTCACCCACTTTTGAGCCTCCTTACTTGGGAAAAAGCACCCTGAAATGATGACGGGCTCTGTTTCATCCTGCAAGCCCAGGGATCTTTGCGGGGGGCCGGGGGTGGAGGTGGCATTGGAGTTGGGGGTAACAGGTGGCCCTGTTGTAGGCGGTCTCTGATCGGTTCCCCCCAGGTGCCAGGCAGCCGGCTCAGCCTCGCCTCCCCTGTTGTGTCCGCAGGCCGCCCGGCGCCCCGAGGAGGCCGCTGAGCCCCGGGCCATGGTCCCGTCTCGCCGGCCGTGGAACCTGGGAGCCACGCCCTCGCTGCGCGGCCTGTGGAGAGTGGGCCGGGCCCGCGAGCCCGAGCCGGGGATGGCTCGCCCCGCCCCCGCCAGCCCGGCCGCCCGCCCTTTCCCATACACCGGCCCGGGGAGGTTGAGAACTGGTGAGTCCGCATTTTTAAAATGCCTCTTTATTTCCCTTCCTTCCTCCAGATAGCAGAGATGAGGCCGGGCTTTCTCGCAAGTTCCTAGGCTCAGTCAGAGCTGTCAGGTAATTACAGGGTGCCGGGCAGCCCGCGGGCCGGCGCGGAGTCGCAGTCGGGGTGTCAATCTCGCCGGCGCTCCTGCCCCGCGCCCGCCGGTAAAGAGAGGTCCTGGACGCCGAGTTAAACTTCAACGCGGTCGCTGGAGCAGGGGGCCAACGCCGCCCAAACCACGCGATCTCCACCCGGCCGGGCGGAGGGCGCTCCGCGGGCGGCGCGTCCTTGGTCCCTGGCCGAGCGCTCGCGGTCTCGCTCGCGGTCTCGCTCGCGGTCTCGCTCCGGTTTCTGCGGCGGCTGGTAAACAAGGTAGGTGAAGGGGCCGCCCGGTGCCCTGCGCGGCGCTGACACCTGATCGCGGCCGGCCAGCCCGCCAGTGGCGCGAGGAGCCGACTGAGGCCGCCCCGGAGCGTGGCCAGGCTGGGTTTAGGTGCCCTGCGCTCGGTTTCAGGTGCCATCCGGGGCGGCTCCTGTAGGGGCCCCGACAGCAGGTGGGCAGTGAAGGAATCCCCGAGCGCGCCCCCCCTCCGTTGTCCCCCTGGGGGAGCTGTCAACACCAGCTCTCCTTTCTGGGTCATGTCCCCTGGTACCTGGCATGCCAAGAAGTGAGTGGCACATCTGATTCCTGGTGGCGGCTGGATCTTCGGGTCTGGGGAGCTGCCCCATGACTGTCTCCTGAGCTGGGCTTGGGCATGTCTTCCTGGAAGTGTGGAGGGAGAGAGGGGTCTTCAGTCAACATGTTGAGGGGCTTACTCTCTGTTATTCCTGACCTACAGAGAAAGGGGTTTAGATGACCAGCCTGTCTGAGCTAGCAGAGTCCCTCTGGGCCATCAGATCCAAGCCCCCCCCCCCCAGGTACAGAAGGGGAAACTGAGGCTTAGGCCACACAGCAAACTCCTGTTCAGTCCCCTCTCTCCCACCACATTTGTGCCCCTGGTGGCCGCCGGAATGATACCCTCCAAAGTCTCTCTGCAGGGGACAGTGAGCCTGGGGATGGCCCTGGGGTCTCTGGGAAAAGCTTGGGCTTTTGGGTCAGGTAGCCTCGATTGTCTGGAAGGGGATGAAGATGGTCTGTACTCCACAAGGTTTTCCTAAGGATTGCAGATGTAATATGAATGAGCATTGCCTTTCTGGTAAACAGAAAGGGAGAGAAAAGGGTAAAGAACAAGCAAGAGACAAAAACACGTTCCTTTGGAAAACTAAACAAAAAACCAAAAAACAAAACTCAAAAATAAAAAAAAAAAAACCACTCAAAAGAAAAAACACTGAAAACTATAAAAAAGAAGATAAAAATCACCCATAAGCTTCTAAATGGACGTTTTTTTATCGTTCCTTCTGATCTTGTGTATGTGGGCATGCACACATACTGATCTATTAAGTGAGTATTATGAAGATTATATGACCATACAGACTAATCCACTTTTACAATTTAAGACAAAGGTCAAATGAAATCCCGTGAGTGAAACGCTAAGCAGAATGCCTAACACTGAGTAGGGTTTCAGCCAGCTTGGTCACCCCTGCCCCCCCCCCCCCCCCGCGCCTCTTACCTCTGCCTTCAGAGGGATGGATAGGCAAGCAGAGGGTGGGTTAGCCCATGGGATCGCAGTACTGGCTCAGTGTGACACTGGGCACGTTATTAACCCTCCTTGGTTGTGGCCGTAAGGGCCTGCATCCGTGGCCACTTTCTGTGTGCCTGGTGCAGAGTGAGCATGTTATGTGTGTCATTCCATGTAACCCTCACCCCAGGACTCTGAGCTTGGTTCCTTGTCCCCATATTATTGACAAGGAAACTGAGGATCGGGCAGGGCAGTAAGGCCCTGGTGGAGGGTTGGGATGGGGTACATGGGATACCATACCACGATCAGCTCTCTGCCCCATCCAGTGAGGGAGGCACTGTGTCAGAGGCTCAAGGGGATGTGCTTTAGCTGGTCCTGAATATGCTTTTGGAGGCTGCGGGAAGCAGGAGTTGGTCTTTAGGAAGGCAGGGGAGAAATTGCCACCTAGAGGCGGCCTTGGTAATAAAGCCACGGCCCTGGGGTGCACCTCCGGTGAAGATGAGTGCAGCCCGGTTGGCAGGGCTTCCCTTTGCTGCTCTCTGGAGAGAGGGTGTTCATGAGCAAGTGCCAGCCCCAAAAGCCACTGTGGAGGGTGGGGAGCCCCCCCCCCCCCGCCCTGGAGGCCTCGGGTGCCTTGGTAAAGAGAAGCTCGGGGTGGCTTTTGGGAAGAAAGGAGCACAGCCCCTGCCTGGTGTGAGGCCTTCCCTCCGCGTAGGTCAGGCGTGTGAGGGCGTGTGAGTCCCTCCTGGCTGCGCCTGGGCCGGCCCGGACTGTGGGCAAGCAGAGCTCGGCGGCGGCCCTAGCCAGGGGTCCTGGCCAGCAGCCTTCAGCCAGGGGCATAGCATTTTACCTGTATTCTCTGTCCTGGGACAGGGCGTGGAAAAGACACCCCGGTCAGCAGTGACGAGGACTCCGGTGCCCGAAGTGCAGCTCGCCCGGCCCTCGCTCAGTGCCGAGCCCTCAGCGTGGACTGGGCTGGTCCTGGGAGCCCCCACAGGCTCTACCTGACCGTGCAGGTAAGCACTGGGGCCTTCAGAAAGGTGACGGGCCAAGCCAGGCTGGTGGACCTTCGCTCTCTGAGCTTTTGCAGCTGGGTCTCCAGCAGGCCATCTGGGGAAGGAAGCCCTGGGAGCCAGCCGGGGACCTGCCTTGTGTCTCTTTGCTGAGGTCCTCACGGCACATCCGCCCTGAGCCTGCGTGGATGGAGCAATTTGCTTTATTACATTATCTCGGGGAAAATCTCACAGGAGATGACAGAAACTTTTCAGCCACACCCTGGCTGAGGTGTTAAAGTGAGAAATGTGGGACCTTCGCTGAGAAGCTAGTAGGAAAACAGGCAGGTTTGGGGGGTAGCTGTTAATCCCCACTCGAGCATGTTTATCCATGGGGCACTGCTTGTATTTCCTATTGGACGTGAGAATCCAAAGCTAGACGGAGGATTTTTGCCAAAACTTGGGTTCTTTTCTCTTGCAGTTATCACCAAGCGATTTTCAAAAGACAAATTTTACGTATATTTGTGTATTTGGTCATAGAGACAATACATAGTGATAGTAATAGTAACTACTATTTATTGGGCATGGACTTTCTACCAGGCACTGGTACCATGTGATATATCTCACATCAGTACTCAACAATCTCAAGACACAGTTACTCTTTTATCTGAGTGGTATGGATGAAGTAATGGAGGCTCCGAGAGGTTAAGTAACTTGCTACTGGTCACACAGCAAGCCGGGATATGAATAGCTACACATGACGAGCTTTCTAACATATGGTGTAAAGAATTCACACAGGGATGTAATATTTAGAAACCGAATACCTCCTATAGTCCTGTATCTTGAAGAAATCCACTATTAAGAGTTAGGTGTTTATGTGTTTTTCCTATGTAACCTCTTAATTATATTTATACAATTTTATTATTTATTTGTACATACTGTTCTGTGACTAGCTCTTTCCCTCAACAGTAAATCCTGGTAAATGTCTTCATGCATGTCAGTATACAGAGAATTCCCTCATTCTTTTAAACTGCTGCAAAATATTCTACTTCAGGGTTTACCATAAATTATCTAACCAGTCCTCTGTATCATTTCTGATTGCAGTGAGCTCCTTAAATATCTACACATCCACGCAGCTATGGCTTGGAGCAATGTCAGGATAGTCCAGGTGCTGTGCTTTTTAAATGAATACATTTGTTAACAGATAGTTACAGAGTACGTCTGTGCCTGGTCCTGGCCCATACCAAAGCAGAGAAATAGACCTGACAGTCTGGATGAAGGACCAGAGTTATTTGGGGGTGTTGTGTTGCGAAGGCTCCCTGCCCAAGAAAGATGGTACAGGAGAGGGCTCATATTGAAGGGACATGGGCAAATGGGGGGCAGGATGGAGTGCAGGAAACCCAGGTGTCCTTTGAGGGCATATCCTCCCTCATGCAGATGGAAGTCCTGAGCCCGGGTGGCGTGCGGCCCCGAGTCCTGATCTGAACATGGCCCAGGGTTTCATGTTGCTTCAGAGACCGTCTTGGGCTCCAAGGCTTTTCTCGGCCCTTCTTGTGTGGTTCATGTGCAAACTGAACCAAACGGTCCTTCTTTTATCTTACGGTCTGCAAGAAAAGCAGGTCTGGTGTGGGAACAGTTAAAGAAACCAGAGAACCCATTTTTTTTTCTCTGACTTGAGCCATTGGTAGTTAAATCCGGAGGTGGTCAGAAACCAGCTGCCTTGAGCTGGGCGGTGGCTCTCTTCTTGAATTTTGATTATGGGGTGTTGGGTTGTGGTTGCTGCCGAGTCCTGGGGTCAGCAGATCTGCTGAGAATCTCTGAGAAGCTCCTGTCAGCAACCAGTTTCCATGTTGGTGTCCTTCTGGGCCCTCGCGAAGCTCCATTATGTTTATAGGTGCTTTGAGGTCAGGGCTGTGGGGCTGCAGGAGGGACCCAGGCACTGTGGGGTGACCTGATAGGCTTGGGGAACCACCTCCCTGCCCCAGCCTCTCAAGTAGTTAAAACCTGAGATGCTCCCTCTGGAGGTGCTGCAGAAATTCCCAACACCCCTGCCCCCACCCCCCCGGGTGCCCTTCCTGTGGCTTGACCAACGGGCCAGAAATAGTGTAACCTTTGCTCTGGTGGCAATTGGAAACTCCCAGCTGCTGTCATTGCTGCCGCCGCTGACAAACCTACTCGGGATGGTGTGGCAGTTGGTCAAGGGGGGGCGGGGGGCGGACCAAATAAAGGCCGGGGGGAGGAGTTTTCCTACATACAAGAGACTGTGCTCGCCACCCTCCCTTCTCAAGTAGAACGTGAGGTTGAGAGAGAGGGAGAGAGAGAGAGAGAGAGAGAGAGAGGGAGTCAGACATGGTGAACGAGGCTGCTGATGTGGCTTTCCTCTTTCTTTTCTCTGTTTGTTGGATTTGGGGTTACAAAAGCCATAATAAAAACAACAACATGGAAAAGTACAGAAAGAATATTATGCTAACCTGACATCTGGTTCTTACTGTGCACCAGCCGCTTTGAGAACTTTGCACGAGTTCCTGCAGTTTCCCTTCACGCCAGTGGCATGAGGTGGCTGGTGACATTTCTATTTTAGGAATGGGGAAAATGAAGCTTCAGGGAAGGACAGTAACTTGCCCAGAGCCACACAGCACACGCAAGGCACAGCCGGGCTTCACACCCGGTGCTTTCTGACTCCAGACTCGGAACGTTCTTTTATTTTGTTTTCTTTTTTTTAATTTTTATTTTTTTAAAAAAATTTTATTTACATTCAGTTAATTAACATACAGTGTATTATTAGTTTCAGAGGTAGAGTTCAGTGATTCATCGGTTGTGTGTAACACCCAGTGCTCATCACATCACGTGCCCTCCTTCATGCCCGTCACCCAGTGACCCCATTTCCCCCGCCCCTCTCCCCTCTAGCAACCCTCAGTTTGTTTCCTGTAGTTAAGAGTCTCTTATGCTTTGTCTCCCTCTCTGTTTTTATCTTATTTTATTTTTCCCCTCCCTTCCCCTATGATCCTCTGCCTTGTTTCTCAAATTCCTCATATCAGTGAGATCATATGATAATTGTCTTTCTCTAATTGACTTATTTCACTTAGCATAATACCCTCTAGTTCCATCCACGGTTGCGAATGGCAAGATTTTTTTTTGATGGCTGCATAATATTCCACTGTGTGTGTGTGTGTGTGTGTGTGTGTGTGTGTGTGTGTGTGTGTGTGTGTATATATATATCTTTATCCATTCATCTGTTGATGGACATCTAGACTCTTTCCATAGTTTGGCTATTGTGGACATTGGTGCTATAAACATTGGGGTGCACGTACCCCTTCAGATCCCTACATTTGTATCTTTGGGGTAAATACCCAATAGTGCAATTGCTGGGTCGTAGGGTAGCTCTATTTTCAACTTTTTGAGGAACCTCCACACTGTTTTCCAGAGCGGCTGCACCAGCTTGCATTCCCACCAGCAGTGTAGGAGGGTTCCCCTTTCTCGGAGCATTCTTTTAAACAGAGCATTTGTCTTTTGTTTCAACTACGGAAGGCACAAAGACACGCAAAAAAGTGTCTGTAGGGGCACCTGGCTGGCTCAGTCAGAAGAGCATGCGCCTCTGGATCTCTGGGTCGTGAGTTCGAGCCCCGTGTTGGGTGTAGAGATTACTTAAATAAAACTTAAAAAAAATAAAATAAAATGTGTTTGTAATCCCCTTCCCAGATAATTTCCATTGACATTAAAAAATAAAACAGAACACTGTACATGCTTATAAGCCTAAGAATACAAATGCCGAGAGAAGTTCAAAATGAAATATAAAGACTCCTTTCCCTTCTTCCCACATTCTCATGGTTAAGTTTCTTTTTACTCGCCCAAAAGTTTAAACGATGCACGCTTCTCCTCCTAGCTGCTGCATCACCTGACCTCCCAGAGAGAACCATTGTCTATACAGTTCCCCAGATTTTTTTTTTTTTTGAGGCCTGTTTTATTTGTCTTATCATCAAACGGGATTGCACTATCCATGTGGTTCTGCGGCTTGCTTTGGATGTCTTTCTACGTGAGCGGCATCGTCTCTGGATGATTCTTTCTGACCCTCCCTGCCTCTCTCCCTGCCTGTCCAGTGGCCTGTTCTACCTCAGCCTTCTTTGCCTTGGTTTCTCCTTGAGTAGGAGACGGGGGGTGGGGGGCATGGCCTTCCCCTGCTCATGTGGATCTGTGTGCCCCCCTCTTGGCAGTCCCGAGCTGGTGCCGTCTGTAGGTGGGGGTAGCTGACATCTTGGGAGGGGGGGGTTGTGCCTGGTGGGGTGGGACAGCCCTGTGAATTGGGGGGCTGTGGGCCTGAAGCAAGCAGGCCACTGCCCTGGCGGCTCACGCCCCACAGAGCCCCGCAGGGATAGCCCAGTGAGCTTCACGTGAGAATGTCTAAGTGCCCGAGAACCTTCTTCATGGGTGCAGATAGCTGGCTGCCAACGGGGGCCCAGAAAATGCACTGCCACTGTCTTGTCATGGCATCTGGGCACATTTCTTGCAGACCCCAGGCCTCATTGTCCTCACCCACTCACACAGCGAGCGATGGATCCCTGGGCCTGGGGTGCTCACCAGCTCCAGGAGCACAGCATCCTCGGGCTCAGGAGGGGTGCCCTCCCCACTGCAGTCCCCTTCACGTGAGGATTCTGGTTGTGTCTTGGCAGCAAGCCCTCCTGGACAAGGGGTGCGAGAACAAGAGTCAGGGGACGAAAGAGGAGAAGCTCCTGAAGAGGCAGGCGCCGGCCCCCAGGCGGGACCGGGAGGCCCGGGAAGCTGGTGGCACCATGAATGTAGAGAAAACAGGTAAAGCAGGCCTGCCCGCCAACCTGGAACAGCCCCCGCTGAAGCTGGCCCTGGAGGGGAGGCTCCCATGGCGTTGGAGCCGACCCCCCACGCTATCCACTTCACCTGGAGGTGGCCCAGCCAAATCCTGGCCACCTGGCCACGCAACTCAGAGACCGCAGCCCATCCACCCTTACTCCAGGGATGCCCCCCTCCCGGTGCCACCAGGGCCCCACCCAGTGATGGGAGGCCCGTGGGGGCTGGGGTTGAATTTCCCTGCTTTTTGTCTTTTCCCCAGTGCCCGTCTAAAGCAGGCCAAGGGTGGCAGCCTCAAAGACGCCACAGCCTGCAGAGAGAGGCCTGAACCCATCCCCCTTAGCTGTGGGTCCACTGGGGACCCAAAAGCACTAGGAGAGGGTTGGCCCTGCTGCCACAAGGCCAGGATAGAGGAGCTGGTGGCTCCCTTCTTCTCTGTCCAGGACGACTGGTTCTGGAAGAGTCCACGGGCCTCCTTTGTGGGGTTCCCTAGCGGGAAGCCTGAGCACAGCAGTAATTGGGAAAAAGCATCCTCAAGGAGCCCACGGGGATGGCCAAGAAGGTGTGGAGAGAAAGCTTTCTCTTGCTTTCTTCCTCCCGTCAGCAGCGGTTGATTGGTGTTTCTGAACCCGCTGTGGGGTGGAAGGAGCCATTGCCTTCTCTGGGGTTGTCCCAGAGCCGCGGTCACCTGTCTGGCGTTCAGGGGCAGGTGCCGGGGTCTGGCCGAGGTGTGGGCAGACGGGCCTTGGGAAGGGGTGCACCGTCCAGCCAGTCAAGTTGGATCTCCTGGTGGAGAAGAAAGAGACCAGCTCCTGTGAAGAGTGGGGACTGAGTCTTGTTCAGTGGGGTGAGAGCCGGACCTCAGTGTCCTTGCGCCTGAGTGGCCGTGAGGGGCAGTGTGCAGGCAGGGTCTCCGAGGCACATTCTCTTTTGACGACTTGCACTGACAGCCGGCTCACTAAGAGGGGCGTGCAGCCTTCTCGGCGCCAAGGCCCCCTCAGGCCCGCGTCCCTAAGGGCCCCTTTGATCTCACCTCTCCCTCGTCCTCCGACTCCTTTTCCAAGGTTGCCTCTATGGGCAAGGACCAGTGTCCCCATTCCGCAAAGGAGGACCCCAGGGACCCCACCCTCCCATCTCGTAGGTGGCAGAACTAGCTCTCGGGACCTGGAGTCTAGTGTGTTCCCTACCACACCATGGCAGTCTGCAAAAGGGCTGAGGGCCATGCTGGTCACATGCTGCTCATGGCAGCCCCGTGTGCAGGCCTGGAAGCATCCATCTGACCTCACTCTCTCTAGAACAGGGAGCAGAAGCTTGGCCAACTGTGTGTGATACCCCTGCTGCGTCACATGCAGGCCCCATGGCCGGGGCCACGAGCCAGCCGGCCATGCACCTGCTCTAGCTTCCCGGAGGGTCTCGAGCTACAGCTCTTGCAAGGGACTGGGAGAAAGGGGAAAGCCAGCCTGTGTGTGCTTCGCCTGCTCTCTGGAGAGCGGGACCTGGGACTTCTCGGGGCCCACCCTCCTGGGGACAGGGCTGAGACATCCAGCCCGGCCCGGAAGCTCTATTTTGGCCTCTCTGAAGTCTCAGTGAGCACATCTGCCGCCTCCTGGTGGGTCGAAGCTGCCAGTAGGGTGTGTGACTTCAGACGCAGAGCCCCTGGGAGTCCTGCCTCTCAGCTGTGGCTCCGGGGGTGTAGCGTGGGGGAGCCCAGAAGCCCTGCTGCTCTCAGAGTGGAGGCCTGGGGTCAGCAGATGCCACTTGTCACACTAAACTCTTGGAGGCTTCTTTCTGCCTCCTGGGGCTTTGGCCAGGTCTCCGTTTGGGCTACCTGAGGGGAGAGGCAAATCTCCTGCCCTTACCCCCTCTCCTCTGCCCCACCCCCGCACACCCCCAGCTCCTCGAGGAGACAGTGACCCTTCTTGGTGTCCTCCAAGCACACTATGACACACACCCCAGGCCCTATTAGCAGGTCATGGCCCTTGATTCTGTGTCTTTGTCCTTCCGTCCGTCTGTTTCTCTCCTGCTCCTGGTGACAGGACAGTGGAAGGCTGTGGCAGAAGGAGGAGTCAGGCGGAGGCACCCCCCCCCCCCCCCGTATTTATCTCCTCCTCGTGCCTGGGCAGTCCCTGTGCTCAGTGCAGGTGTCGGCCTGGAGCGGGCCTGGCCGTGTCCTGCTCACATGCTGCGTCTGTGTCCGTGTGTCCTGGTCTCGCTGTCCCTTGCACCCGCACACCCTCCCCTCACCCCTTCTCTGTGTGCAGGTGACCACTCCCTGCGGAGGTCAGGGGACAGGTTGGGGAGCCTCTGCCTCCCTTCTGTGCTCTAGAGGGGGGGTTGGGGTTTAAAGAAATCATATTCTCCCAAGAAGAGTGTTTTCTGGGGAGGGAACCCCAGACTCTTCATCAGCTGTTGCCAGGCGCCGTGTCTCTCTCAGCGGCGATTCCTTGCAGCCCGGCCGTGGAGAGGAGATGGCCCGTCAGACCTAGGACACACGCTCTGAGGGCTCTAGGGTGAAAGCTGCTTTCCTAAGTCCCGATCCGGGCGATCCTGTGTTCCAGAAGCTGCCCGCGGACGTGGCTTCCTCTAGGGCAGGCCCTGGAGCCCCTGGCTCATCCATGCTCCTGCAGCCCCCGGCCCCCGGCCCCCGGCCCATCAGCTTGCATCCCCGCCCCATCCCCGATGGTCTGCCCTGCCCCGACGGGCCCCCTCTCCTCAGCCAGGGTGGGTCCTCTGCTGTCCTGCTGATTGGCCACTACTTTGCTCATAGGTGGGCGGCTCTTTGGCAGCGGGAGGTGCTCGAGCCTGGCAGGGCTGCCAGGTTCTGCCCCCATGGTGCATAGGATGGTGGCGGCCATGTCCCAGCTGCAGGAGGAGAAAGCCCGGCTGCAGGAGGGGCTGGCCCTCCGAGACAGTGATCAGCAAGCCACATCTACCCAGCTGCAGAACCAGGTACCTGGGGAGGATGGGATGGCAGAGGCCACTGCCCACCGTGGGGCAGGGCAGAGGACACTGCTTGGGGCCCCTGGCACCAACCCACCAGGCCTCTGGCACGACGGACAGATAAGGTTCCCTCCCTTGGCTCAGGAATGCGCGAGAGGGCAAGGTGGTAATGAGCCAGAGGCCTGGGCCTCCCCTCCTGCTCTTCCTTGTGCCCCATTCCTTGTGCTTCCTAGAAGTGGGCTACGTGTGCAGATGTGAGTGAAGTGGGGAGGTATAGGGGTGCTTTCAGCCCTGCAGCCGCTGCGGAGTCCACCCCGTCCAGCTACCGGGCGGTCCTAGTAGACAGAATTCACTGCAGAGGTCACCCCAGGGAAGGCTGGTAGGAAAGGAGAGTCTGGTGGGAGTGCACATGGGAGGAGGAGCTCTCAGTCTTCTGGAAGCCAGGGAGAGCCTCAGGCGTACGCTGGCAGGCGCTGTCTCCTTCCTTGGCTGGCCAGGAGGACCTATGCAGACTCTGAGCTGCATGCCCTCTGGGGCTTACCATGGGCCCTCCTTCCCCACCTGCACCTGGGCCCTGAGGCCCCTGTCCGGGGGCTCCGCTCCCCCCACAGCCATGGTCAGTGTCTGTCTTTAGTGTCTGTCCAACCTTCCCCACTTCCCCAAGGCCCCCCCACCCTGTCTCTACATCATCTTTGCCTCGGATCCGTGCCCTGAACTCAGGGCCCAGGGCTCTCTGTTGAAAGGCCTGCCTTCAGGTGGGGCCAAGTTCTTTCTCTGTGGTGACCCAGCATGTGGGCCTTCTGCTTGGGGGAACATCACTGAATACCGTGACTTGTTCTCCGTTCCAGGGAGCAGCAGATTACTTTTATGCATTTTTTCAATGCAGCATTTTTTTCCCACCATACAGGTGTATCCTCTTCTCAAGAACTGTCTGTTCTGACCATCTGCCCCTTGCTGAGTTAGGTGGGCCTCCTTGGGGCGTCCCTAGTGCCCCGTGTCTCCCTCTAATACACTCACGCCCTTGTTTGCTACCTCTGGGCCTGTCTGCCTCACTGTTGGGGGCTCCTCTCGGCAGGGTGACACACCAACTTTGTGTCTCTGTTGCCTCCTGCAGTGTCCCTCTGCCTCCCTCTCTCAGATGTTTGCAGAGTGCCCGGTATCCACTGGGCACCAAGCTAACCACTGGGGACGTCCAGGTGTGCAGGCACGCCTTGGCCTCTGGAGGCTGTGGTCTAAGGTCTAGGGGAGGACAGACATTTGTTACATGCACCCATGTTAAGTTAGAAGAGTAACAAGGGCTCTGCAAGTGGGCACACACAGTGCAGGAGGGCTTGTACCAGAGGCCTTTGTCTGGGACATCAGGACCTGTCGGGGAGGTCAGGGACAGCCTCCTTGAGAAAGCAGTGCTGGAGCTAAGGTCTGGCACAAAGCAGAGGAAGTGGGTTCTGAGCTGAGAGAACAGTCTGTGCAAAGGGACTGTGGCAAGAGGAGCAAGATGAGTAGAGGGGCAGAACCAAGTTTTGGGCAGCCCTGTGGGGCTGGGGGCTGGTCCAGGGCTCACACCTGCAGGACATGCCTGGCCCGTGGCAAGAGCTTGTCAGCAGCTCGTCTTTCCCTGACCTTCTCCAGGTTAGACTGTCCTGGCACGTCATTTTTGAAAAAGTTTTTTTTTTTTAAAGGGCTTTACTGAAATATAATTCACATACCACAAAATTTACCCCTTTAAGGTCTTAAGTATATTAAGACGGTGATGTGACCAGCACCACCATCTAATTTCAGAACATTTTCAATCACCCTAAAAAGGCCCATTTAGTCACTCTCCTTTTCCCTCCCTGCCCCACAACCCCTGGCAACCAGGGATCTGCTCTCTGTTTGTACGGATTTGCCTTTTCTGAACATTTCACAGAAATGAAATCATCACAATACGTGGCCTTTCATAACTTCAAACAAATTTAAAAATTTTTTTCTTTTACTTTTTTATTGTGAAGATTTTATTTATTTATTTGAAAGAGAGAGTAAGCACAAGTCGGGGGTGGGAGGGAAGAAGCCTCCCCACTGAGCGGGGAGACCAACGCAGGGCAGGGCTTGATCCCTAGACCCGGAGATCAAGACCTGAGCCGAAGGCAGATGCTTAACAGACTGAGCCAGCCAGGTGCCCCCATTTAGCAAAATCTACTTACTTTTTACAGGGGAAGTTGAAGGTGAAGCATCTTAGCCTTTTGGTGTCTTTGTGCCCCAGCTTTCCAGACCTTCCCAGGCCCCGTCCTCTCCCATCCCCAGCTCCCCTGGACGATTGGGAGAATTCCAAACGGTTCCTCTTCTTTGCTCGAGTTTTATCCTTGAGTTTTCTCACTGCCAGTTCTTTCCTGAAAATTTCAGGAGATGCCCCTGAAGCTCCAGGTCTCTGGGCTCCTCTTCGGAGGGTCCAACCTTGTGGAGCTATGTCCAACCACATGGGCCAGGGGCCAGGTTCGAATCCTGACTTTGGGCACTACTCAGTTAGCTGTGTGACCTTGGGCTGGTTAATTACTGCTCTGCACCTCAGTTTCTTCATCTGCAAAATGGACACCAGAGCACCTGATGAGCTGAGCCGATAATCTTGGTGTTGCTGCCACCAGTAAAGATGGTGGTCTTTACTGGGAAGAGCTTTGGATTTGGAATCACCCGAACAGGGGTCCAGTCCCAGCCATGCCACGTGCTAGCTGGGCAGCTATAGGAAGTCACTGCCTTGCTGAGCCTTCATTTACCGTTCTCTGAACCGGGGCTAATACATGGTGCTTTGTGGTTAGTGGCTAGCTCAGTCGTGAGACTGGACGGAAAAATGGATGACAAACAATAAAGTGCTGTGCCTCGTGAAGTATCACTTCTGCATGCTCTGGTCTCCTGTGGGCCTCACTGCGGTTTGACCCAGATTGACCCTCCTGCTCTTCTCAATGTTGCTCATCTAAGAAAAGAGATGGACACTCTGCTTCATGCTCACGGTGCCCTGTTCCCAGCCTTGTCTGGACCTGCCTTCCGGATGTGGCTGCCTTCCCATGTTGCTCTTCCTGAAAGGCAGTGTAGCCCCGGTGGTGGAGTTTGAGGGTCCCGTGGGGGTCCCACAGACCCGAGTTTCAATCCGACATCCACCATTTAGCGGCCAGGTGACCTCGAGCAAGTTGCTTAACTAAGGCTTCATCTCTTGGAATCTCGGTTTTTCTTCCTGGGAAGTGGGGATAATGTATCTACCTCACAGAATTGGGGGGTTCAAAGTGATGATCTTAGGAGTTCCCTGTGCCCTGCTGGCAAAGCCGACTCAGTAAAGGGGGCTGCCGTTATCCCCGCTGGGACCTGGCCTTGTGGGGGCTGTGAGAGTCTTCGAGGCGTACCCGCTGATAAATGTCAGATGGAGATTTTTGTATTTACTGGGCACCCACCGTGCTCCTTGTGGGGAGCAGTCGGACCACAGGTCCCCAGTCCTCGGGCATCCAGCTGACCCAGGCCACAGAAGTCACTGGTGGTTAGTCTGGCAACTGACGTGTGGCTGTGGTTGGTCTGGATGACCCTCCGCAATGTTGGCAGCAGCAGCCCCGGGGCCACATCCTGGTGGCCTCGAGCTCCCCCTCCTTTGTGGATGTCCCTGGAGCAGTGGCCTCCACACCCCCAAGGCTCCTGCCAGTGCTCTAGACTGCACTCCCCTCATTGCCCCTGAACCTCAAGGTAGAACCTTAAAAAATTGTGCTCAGAGGCCACAGACTGGCAGCCTAGATCTAGCCTTCAAATGTGTCTTGTTTGCCTGCTTTGTTTCTCTTTTTTTAACAATTAAAAACATTGTGATAGAATACACATAACATAAAATTTACCATTGCAGCCATTTTGAAGTGTATAGTTCAGCGGTATTAAGTACATTCACACTGTTGTGTGACCTTCACCACCACCCTTCCCCAGAACTCTTTTCACCTTGCAAACCTAAAACTGTTCCCATTAAATACCAACTACCCACTCCCCCGCCCCTCTCCCCCAGCCCTGCCACCCACCATTCTACTCTCTGACTCTGCGAATTTACCTATTCCCAGTGCTTCATGTAAGTGGAATCATAGTATTTGTCTTTTGTGACTGGGCTTATTTCACTTACCATGATGCTTTCCAAGTTCATGCATGGTGTTGCAAATGGCAGGATTTCCTTTTCTTAAAGATTTTATTTATTTATTTGAGAGAGAGAGTATGTGTGTGAGTACAAGGTAGAGGTGAGGAGCAGAGGGAGAGGGAGAAGCAGACTCCCCTGCTGAGCAGGGAGCCCAACATGGGGCTCGATCCCAGGACCCCGGGATCATGACCTGAGCCCCCCAGGCACCCCAGGATTTCCTTCCTTTTTAAGGCAGAATAATATTCCATTGTACGGATACACCACACTTTGCTTATCCATTCATCAGTGGACACTCGGGTTGCTTCCCCATTTTAGCTATTATGAATAATGCTGCTATGACCATGGGTGTGCAGGTATCACTTCAAGATATTTTAATTCCTTTTGGGTAAATACCCTGAGGTAGAATTGCTGGATCATATGGTAGTTCTAGTTAAAATTGTTTGAGTAATCTACCGTCCTGTTTTCCATAGCGGGTACACCATTTTACATTCCCACCAGCAGTTTCTCCACATTCCCAACAATATTTGTTATTTTCTGAGTTTTTTTTTTTAATTAATAGCCATTGTAGTGGGTGTGAAGTGGTATCTCATTGTGGCTTTGATTAGCATCTCCCTAATGACTAGTGATGTTGAGCATCTTTTCACGTGCTTATTGGCCATGTGTCTGTCTTCCTTGGAGAAATGTCCATTCAAGTCCTTTGCCCATTCTGAATTGTTTGTTTTTGTTTTTGCTTTTGTGGTTGAGTTGTAGGAGTTCTCTCTGTATTCTGAATCTGAACCCCTTATCAGTATATGATTTGCAGATAGTGTCCCCCATTCCGTGGGTTGCCTTTCTAGTCTGTTGCTGGTGTCTTTTGATGCACAGAAGGTTTTATTTTGATGAAGTCCAGCTTATCTATTTGGTCTTTTGTTGTCTGTGCTGTTTGGTGTCCCATCCAAGAGAACACTGCCAAATCCAGTACTGTGAAGGTTGTTTTCCTCTGTGTTTTTCTTCTAAGAGTTGTATAATTTTAGCTTTTACGTTCGGGTCTTTGATCTATTTTGAGTGAATTTTGTCTGTGGTGTAAAGCAAGGGTCCAACTTCATTCTTTTGCATGTGAACGTCCAGTTTCCCAGCACCGTTTGTTGAAAAGACTGCCCTTTCCCCATTGAATGGTCTTGGTCTATTCTGTTCCATTGGTCTCGATGTCTGTCTTTATGCCAATACTTCATTATTTTCATTGCTATAGCTTTGTAGTAACTTTTGAAATTAGGAAGTGTGAGACCTCCAACTTTCTCTTCTTTTGCAAGTATGGTTTGGCTATTTGGGGTCCTTTGAGATTTCATATGAATTTTAGGATGGATTTTTCTATATCTGCAAAAAAATGTCATTGGAATTTTGATGGGGATTGCATTGAGTCTGATGATCACTTTGGGTAGTAGGGACTGACATCTTAACAATATGACAATCCGTGGACATGGAACATCTTTTTTTTTTTTTTTTTAAAGATTTTTATTTATTTATTTGAGAGAGAGCACAAGCAGGGGAAGGGACAGAGGCAGAGGGAGAAGCAGGCTCCCCACTGAGCAGGGAGCCCGACCTGGGGCCCAATCCCAGGACCCTGGGATCATGACCTGAGCCGAAGGCAGACGCTGAGCCACCGAGACACCCTGGGATGTCTTTTCATTTATCAGTGTCTTCTTTAATTGATTCCAGCAACATTTTATAGTTTTCAATATACAGATCTTTTGTCTCCTTGATTAAGTTTATTCCTATTTTATTCTTTCTGATGCTATTGTACATGGAATTATTTCCTAAATTCCCTTTTTGGATTGTTCATTGTTAGTGTGTAGAAGCACAACTGATTTAAAAAAAAAATTTTTTTTTAAAGGTTTTATTTATTCGACAGGGGGAGAGAGAAAGAGAGCACACAAGCAGGGGGAGCAGCAGGTAAAGGGAGAGGGAGAAGCAGGCTCCCTGCTGAGCAAGGAGCCCCGTGTGGGGCTTGGTCCCAGGACCCTGGGATCATGACCTGAGCCAGAGGCAGACGCTTAACAGACTGAGCCACCCAGGTGCCTCCCCAATTTTTTAAAGATTTTATTTATTTCAGAGAGGGAGCGTGGGGAGAGAAGCAGAGGAGAACAGAGAGGGACAAGCAGACTCTGTGCTGAGCACAGAGCCTGACACAGGGCTCGATCTCATGACCCTGAGATCATGACCTGAGCCAAAACCGAGAGTCGGACACTTAACCGACTGAGCCCGCACAGGCATCCTGAAGAACAGCTGTTTTTTACATGTTGATTTCGTATCCTGTGACTCAGCTGAGTTTGTTTATTAGTTCTAACTGGCCTGCTTTTTTAGTAATCAGATTCGTTGTCAGTTTTTATTTTTATTTTTTTTAAGATTTTATTCATTTAGTTGAGAGAGCAAGAGAGAGCACAAGCAGAGAGAAGAGGCAGAGGGAGAAGCAGACTCCTTGCTGAGCAGGGAGCCCGATGCTGGGCTCGATCCCAGGACCCTGGGATCATGACCTGAGCGGAAGGCCGACGCTTAACCAACTGAGCCACCCAGGCGCCCTAGCTGTGAATTTTTAAACTTGAGTTAAGTTCACATAAAAATCTGGACCTCCTATTTTGTCAGAAAATACTGGAAGATGTGGCATCTCTGGGCTGCCATTCCCATGTGGCATCCACTGCCTGGAGGCTCGGAGCAGCTCCTGCCCTTGGCAGAAGCGAGCGTCCTTCCTCTGACTCTCCTGTGGTGCCCCGGCCTCCGGCACCCCTCCTGCCCCAGGCCCTGCCTGACAGCCTCACTCAGAGACTCTGCTCGGCCTGGCCCCTAAATGCAAAAGAATGCATTTAACATTCTTTCTACATGCGTTTACTGAGCACCTGCTGTGTACCAGGCACTGTCCTAGGCACCCTCACGAGAGACAAATACTGCCTTCAGGGGCCTTCATACTAACAATAGAACTCATTAAGTGCTTTACCTGTATTATCTCATTTAATCTCACTTAATCCTCCAGACATCCTCCCAGGGGTAGCCTTGTTACCCTATCCCAATGAGGAAAGCAAGAGGCACAGCCATGTGGAGACTTCTCCAAGGTTATCCAGGGGTTAGGCTGATGTCTGTATTAGAAAACTGGAACTGGAGGGTGTTATGCTGAGCAAAATAAGTCAATCAGAGAAAGACATGTATCATATGACCTCACTGATATGAGAAATTCTTAATGTCAGGAAACAAACCGAGGGTTGCTGGAGTGGTGGGGGGTGGGAGGGGCGGGCTGGCTGGGTGATAGACATTGGGGAGGGTATGTGCTATGGTGAGCGCTGTGAATTGTGCAAGACTGATGAATCACAGATCTGTACCTCTGAAACAAATAATACATTATATGTTAAAAAAAAAAAAGAGATAGCAGGAGGGGAAGAATGAAGGGGGGGAAATCGGAGGGGGAGACGAACCATGAGAGACGATGGACTCTGAGAAACAAACTGAGGGTTCTAGAGCGGAGGGGGTAGGGGGATGGGTTAGCCTGGTGACGGGTATTAAAGAGGGCACGTTCTGCATGGAGCACTGGGTGTTATGCACAAACAATGAATCATGGAACACTACATCAAAAACTAATGATGTACTGTATGGTGATTCACATAACGTAATAAAAAATAAACATAGATAGATGATAGATAGATGGCAAATATTTGGAAACTTTGGGAGATTTATAAATTATAAATACAAAATAAAATATTTTACTTTTCTAAAAAAGAAAAGAAAGAAAGAAAAAGAAAGCTGGGCAGTCTGGCCCGAGAACCCATGTGCTCAACTGCCCCTCAGTGGCAGAAGGACTCGAAGGTGCAAACTTGGCAGTGGGCAGGGCAGGGTGGATGGGGCCAGATCGGCACAGTCAGTGTTCATGTGGCCACGAGTCAGGTGTCCTTTGAGGGTGCATGTGTGGGGACAGGATGGGGTGCTTCCCAAGGCTGCCCCTCTGGCCTCTGTTTCCTTGGGGTGTTCTGGGTCCCAGGACCTCTTGCCTTTTCAGCTCAGCCATGCCTTGGTCTTGCCATTGGGAGAGCTGTCTTTTCCGCAGAAGACAGTCAGTGCCCATGAGCCGGGCCTGGTGGGAGGTGGGGAGGTCGCCAGCAGGTTGTCTCTGCTGATGGGCCAGCAGGTTGTCTCTGCTGATGGGCGCGGACAGCTGAGAACACAGACCTGGGCGGGGCGGCCCCACCCTCTTCGGAGCCTGCTTCTGCTGAGAGATGTGAATGCGGCTTTGGGCCAGACAGGCCCCGGCCCCCCGCTCCCTGCTCCCACTGAGGCCCTCTGCCCCAGGCCCGTGACCCAGTTTCTCTGGCTGCCGGGGAGCCTGGGCCGGGGCAGGGATGTTGCACAAACGCAGCCTGGCCCCTTCCTCAGCCCTGGGGTTGACACCGGCAGGCCGCCGGGAGCCTGCTTCTCCTTTGGCCTGGCTCTCCGCCCTCGGGAGTGTGCGCGCTGCTCCTCTTCTGTTACTTCACGTGTTTATTGAGTATCTACTGTGTGCCGGTCGCCTGTTGGGGCCGGGGTGTCTGAGGGGTAATAGAGAAGGTCCCTCCCCGCCTCGCCTCCAGATGTAAGCACGCCACTGACTCAGAGCTGGGGAGGGTGTGTGAAGGGATGCTTACAGGGGCCCTCTCCCCTGGGAGGCCTTGCTCTCCGGTCCAGTTCACCCCCAGCACCCCACTTGCTGCCCTCACCGCTCCTGAAGCAGAGCCCTCTGGGTGGAGGGCAGCCGTCCTGCGCCCGAGCAGCACACATTCTCATTCCCCAGCCCCGAATGGAGCTGGCCTGCCGGGCCACCCTGTGGTGTTGGTGGCCTGTGTCCCCCCCCACTGTCCAAGACAAGCCAGGAGATGACTGACACCTCTGACGAAGAGCCTTTTACAGCCTCTTGCTCGACCGCCCACCCACGCCCCCAGCCTTTTGGGGCACCCCTCAGAGGTTCCAGGCAGAGCCCGGGAGCACCCAGAGTCCTGATTGTGATGCAAGAAGGGAGCCGGAGCCTGGGCTGCAGGTGGGCATCCTGACCCCCCGAGGGAGCACTGGAAAACCCCGCTTTCGTGCATCCGGGCCTGCGGGCCAGTGGCATTAGGGACAAGCGAGGTCAGAGCACACCCAGGCTGAGGAAGCAGCCTGTCTGGGGCACCTGCTCAGTGCAAGTGGGTCTTCCCAGGGTGATTTCCGAGGGAAGGAAGCAGGGGGGCGGGGGCACCCCAACCTTTCAAAGGGAGGTAGACCCACCTATTTCAGGATGGCGGAGTGTGAGAGGAATGCATATTATTTGAGACTTAAAAATTGCCTGAAAGCACAAGGAATTTGTCGGGCATAATTCTACAGTCCAGAGACCCCCGCTTTGTGGTGTTGCATTCACAATTTTGTTTTGGGATTTTTGACTTAGTATGTTGAGGAGTCTTCCTCCAGGTCACTTAAAACTTGTGACAGACACAGCCGGAACCATAGCAGTCTGCGTGAGCACTTGCCGCGACTTACTTAACCATTCCCCTAACGCTCGGTATCGAGGTTACTCCCAGCTTCACGGCTAAGGAATAACCCGCTGCCTTCTGCGAGCTGTCCCTCGCTCACTGGGCTCAGAGGCAGGAGGAATGGAGCGCTGCTCACGCCAGGCTCTCAACGGAAGGGGACGCTGGAGTGGCGCAGGCCTGGTCTGTCGCTCCGTTTCCTCCCCCCACCGGCTGGCTCAGAGGAGCAGAGACCACCCTCTCCCACCCCAGGAGACCGAGCGTGCCCCACAGACCTCGGATGACATCCCAGCCATGTAAAATGGGGAGCTGCGACACACCCCAGCATCCCAACATCTGGCCTCTGCTGAAAGGTCAGAAGTTTGGAGATGTGCGCCTGGGTGTGCCCGGCCATGGCTGCCTCCTCCGGGGGGACCTGCGCTGCCCCTCACCTGCCTTACCTGGCTGGCCCGGCCCCTGCAGGCAGCAGACTTGGTCAGCTGTCGCTTGGTAATAAGAACCCAGGGCTTCGTGGCCTGCTTGGGTAAAACCCACCTCCTAGCCCCCCACAGAGGGAGTCTGACTCTCACTGGGCCTTCTCAAGGTGAGGTGCAGTCAGGTACGGGCATCACAAGATGTTCCGCGAGAAGACCCCCAAACATGCACGGAGGAACACGGGTGGTGCCAAAGTCTTCGGCCGATTTTTGGGTTACTTCCCGAGAGGTTCCCTGAGGGGAGCTGTTGCAGAATCAGGGTCTGGGGCCAGCAGGGAGGGCGGCCAGCTGGAGGACAGCTCTGGGGCAGGGCCACTGTCCTGGGATGTGTGTTCTCAGAGTTGGCATCGTGGTGGCTTCCCCTGCTCCGGGGTCCGGCTGAGCCAGGCCACCCCTGCGTCCTGATGGGGTGCACACCCCTTTCTCTGCTGGCCCTAGCTCTCCAGCAAGGCAGACTGGGAGCTGGGGGTGGGGGTGGGGGGACACAGGTCTGAGATGCGCCCTGGTCACTGGTAGACCTGTCTCCACAGGCTGACTTGCCAAGAACCCCTTGAATGGAAGAATCTAGGGTCTAGGCAAAGACCAATCTAGGTTTTGCAGCGTCAACTTTATACAATTCTTTTAAGGAAAAGAATATAAAATTACAAATATGTAAGTAGACACAGGCCACGGCAAGGGCCGGTGCAAGACAGGGGTCCTGAGGGTCGGCCTCCCGAGTCTGGCGTGGGTTCAGAGTGGTGCAGGGGTCTCCTCTGCTGTGCTTGCTCCCCACTTTCCCGAGAGCCCAGGCTACCTGGGTCTTGCGGCGGGTGAGGGTGCTGAAGGCTGTTGGCACGGGGCGGGTGTCTCTCACCTGGAGTCCCAGGTGCCCTGAAGCTTGAACACAGGGAGGGCCGGGGCTGAGAGATCAGGCTTGGGTGCGGCTGGAGGTGAGGGACGAGGCTCACCGTGACCGTGGCTTTGTGCCGGCAGGTGGAAAACCTGAAGGAGAAGCTCATTAGCCAGGCCCAGGAAGTGAGCCGCCTTCGATCAGAGCTGGTGAGGCTCGACACTGACGTCCTAAGGTGGGGCCAGTTGGGGGGGGTGCTGACCCGGCCTTGTGCAGACTGACCCTGCCAGATGGGGTGTGGGACCCATCTCTCCAGAGCCCTCATGTCCAGCCCAAGTGGGCGCCGCATATACGCCCAGCAGACTGCCATTCAGCCGGGGAGATGCTCCCCAAATACTTGTCACCACTCACTAGGCCCTCAGAGGCCATGTGACCCCCAAAGGGAGGGAGGTTAATTCTCGTCTGCTGATGTAAAATAGGAGTGTGAACTCTGTGTATAAATACGACCTTCGTGTTACTTTCACACTCAGGAAACTAGAATGAGAGGGGCGGGTGAAGGCCGTCCCTCCGGCGCCCCTTCTCCCCTCTGTCTTTGCCTTCTGTCCGCCTTGAGCTCCTGCTCTCTTCCCTCCGTCGCCCGCCTTTCTTTTTCCTTCTCTCCTCTCTCTCCACCTCTCCTCCTCTCGCCCCTGCCCCTTGTCGCCGCTCCGCCTCCCTGCTCTTTGCTTCCCCGGTCTGCCCTGGCCACATGCGCCCCCGGGGCCCTGGCTCTCTGCAGGGGGGCACGGACTTGGAGAAGCACCGCGACCTGCTGGTGGTGGAGAATGAGCGGCTGAGGCAGGAGATGCGGCGCTTCGAGGCCGAGGTGCACGAGCTGCGCGCCAAGGCGGCGGCCCCCTGCGCGGGCTGTGAGCACAGCCAGGTGAGTGTGCCGGCCCGGCCCCAGCTGCTCCCGGAGGGCTGGGTCCCGAACGGTGGCCCCGGTTCCTCGCAGTGACCCCTGCCTGCTCGTCTGTCTGTCCTTCCCTCTGTCTGCGGCACCCTTGTCCCGCCCCCCCCACCGCCTGCCTGCAGGAGAGCGCCCAGCTCCGGGACAAGCTGTCGCAACTACAACTGGAGGTGGCCGAGAACAAGGGCATGCTGTCCGAGCTGAACCTGGAGGTGCAGCAGAAGACCGACCGGCTGGCCGAGGTCGAGCTGCGGCTCAAGGACTGCCTGGCCGAGAAGGCGCAGGAGGAGGAGCGGCTGAGCCGGCGCCTGCGGGACAGCCACGAGACCATTGCCAGCCTGCGGGCCCAGTCGCCGCCCATCAAGGTGAGCCTCCGGCAGTGGCCAGGAGCAGGGCTCTTGCCCTCTTGGCCCTGGCGCCCAGGGCGGGGCCGCGCCAAGCAGGGGGCTTGTCTTGGTGAATGAGTAAGGGCGAGTGGTTGGAGGAATCGTCCCAGGTCTGGGCTCAGTCTTGCCCCTCCTCCCCCTTCTTGCTGTCTGGGGCCAGACACATAGTAGGCGGCCATCCGGCGCCCGAGGCTTGAGGTGCCCACGCCTGCCGGCCATGGGTGTGGGGCATCGCGAGATTCTGCCCTTGTCTTGGCCCTTCTTGTCCATTCTGTGCCCCGGCTGGGGCCGCAGCCAGGCTCTTGGTGGGCTTACTGAAATGACAGGATTCCCAGAGGCCCTGCAGCGCCCTGGAAAGCCAGGACCTTGAAGCTCCTCCAGTTTTTTTCTGGGCGCTCTGGGTGGGATGTCCCTGAGGGTCCCCTGCCGCGGCCAGCTGCACCCTCGCACCTCCACGCGCCTGCCCCCCCCCCCACAGTACGTCATCAGGACCGTGGAGGTGGAGTCGTCCAAGGCCAAGCAGGCCCTCAGCGAGTCCCAGGCCCGGAACCAGCACCTGCAGGAGCAGGTGGCCATGCAGAGGCAGGTGCTGAAGGAGATGGAGCAGCAGCTGCAGAGCTCACACCAGCTGACGGCGCAGCTCCGGGCGCAGGTGCACAGGCCGCCGGGGGTCGAGGCGCGGGGAGGGGGGGGCGGCGGCACCGGAGTGGGAGGGTGCCGGGGGGCCCCACAGAGGTGGCGTCGGCACGGGGCAGCGGGTCAGCACGCAGGGGGCCCACGGACCTGGGTTCCAGGCCCTTCTCTCCCTGCTGCCTGTGTGACCAGGGCAGGCTTTGTCTGCGTCTCTGTTTCCTCATCTGTAAACCGGTGTGCTCGCAGAACGCACCTCCCGCGTGTGCCCAGGGACATAATCCCGAGTCTCCTCACACAGGGCCCAGCACACGCGTTCTCGGAAAGGGGCCCTGGTCACTATTATAACAAGTGTTCTCCCCTGCTCTCCTGGGGCCTGTGGCTTGTGCACCAGTTGTGTGCCAGGACACCAGGCGGGTGCTGGGGCTGATGAAGGAAGGAGCTGCATGGAGCTCACAGACCTTGCCGGGAGCGAGATGGCCATCTGCCCCCTCCCGTGTGTGTGTGTGTGCCGACGTGTGGGGGGCACCGTTCGCTCACATGCGTGTGTGGGGTAAGGCGCGGGCCTTCTTTCTGGCACCCACCCCCCTGCCTCCCGAGCCCCACTCTGAGGCTCTGGCCTGGGCCATCAGATCGCCATGTACGAGTCAGAGCTGGAGCGGGCGCACGGGCAGATGCTGGAGGAGATGCAGTCCCTGGAGGAAGACAAGAACCGGGCCATCGAGGAGGCCTTTGCCAGAGCCCAGGTAGAGATGAAGGCTGTGCACGAGAACCTGGCAGGTGAGCCGGCCGGCTGGGCCCTGCCCTCTCCCCCTGCTGCAGCCCCTCACCCTGTCCACCTTACACCTCTAATGTCCCCCAAGGGGTCCGGACCAACCTGCTGACGCTGCAGCCAGCGCTGCGGACCCTCACCAACGACTACAATGGGCTCAAGCGGCAGGTGCGCGGCTTCCCCCTGCTCCTGCAGGAGGCCCTCAAGAGTGTCAAGGCCGAGGTGAGTGCAGCGCGTGGCTGAGCGGACAGGGAAGGCTCAGAGAGGCCCTGGAGCCCAGGGCTCCATTCCAAACTGCAGCAAAGCCTCCAGGCAACAGCTCTCCTCCCCCCACTCACACAGACTGAAAAACAGACTGGTCGGGGCAGGTATTTCAGTATTTCTTTTATGACTATTTTCTATTTTATTTTTTTAGAGTTGGGGGGAGGAGGGGCAGAGGGACAATCTTAAGCAGGCTCCATGCCCAGAGCAGAGCCCAACACGGGGCTCGATCTCACAACCCTGAGATCATGACCTGAGCCGAAATCAAGAGTCAGGCGCTTAACCGACTGAGGCACCCAGGCGCCCTTACTATGACTTTTTAAACCAAGCATGCAACATATATCCTTGTATTTTAAACGTGCTGCATATATTCTTACATCAGTTTTAATTTTCTTAAGTCGTACTTGTACAGCATGAGAATAGCCAGCCTCTCTGAAGTGCCTCCTACATGCTAAGCCTTTTATAGCTGTCAGCTCCTTGAATCGGTACCACGGCCCTGCAGGGTAGAGAGACTGATGTATTTCAGGAATAGAAAATCGTTCTTTTTCTGTAGAAAAATTATGTCAACAACACATGGACATAGTAGAAAGTTCAAGCTGTGCACAAGGGCATCAGATGAAAAGGAAGGGGACCCTCTCTGCCGCCCTGGCCCGCGCTCCCCAGAGGCGGTGTCTGTCAGGGCCCCCCGCCCCGGGCGTTCTGAGCTCCTGAAGCCTGTGGATGTATTTGGGGTGCAGAGACACACTTCCCTTCTACCCAACAGAGGGGAGCATCTGCATTTGTGGTCTGCATTTTGCTGCTTTCCTCTATGAAGTATGACTTGGAGATCGTTACCGCCCAGGTGCTGCCGATCCACAGACCAGATGGTGTTATTCCCATTTTACAGATGAGAAAAATGAGATGTGATGACGGAACTAGTTGCCTTGGGTCCCCCAGCTGCTCAGGGGTAGAGCTGGAATTTGGTTCCGGCTGAATCATATTATAGTCAGGTGCTAGTCCTGGGGAGTGAGGGCAGAGTCTGGCTGTTTGCTTTGTTAGGGCAACCTTGAGCCACTGGCTTAGTCTCTCTGAGGCTCAGTTTATTCCTTTGTGAAATGGGCCTGGCGGCCGTACCTCCCCACAGGGGCTGTTTGAAGGAGCTGACATGTGACAGCACACATCAAGCACTCAGCCCAGGGGAGGGGGGGGGGGGGGGGGGGTGCAGGCAGCATGCTAACCCCAGTTGGCGGAGCCAGCCCCCGACAGCGCTGTGCACCCCCCTGCCAGATCGGCCAGGCCATTGAGGAGGTCAACAGCAACAACCAGGAGCTCCTGCGCAAGTACCGCCGGGAGCTGCAGCTGCGTAAGAAGTGCCACAATGAGCTCGTGCGGCTGAAAGGTAATGGCCGCGGGGAGGCTGGGGGCGCCCCGGCACAGAGTCCCGACCTGGCTCTGAGCTGATGCTGCCCTCCCCCCCCCCCAGCCTAGGGCCACGCCTTGGAGCCTGCACCCTGTCGCTAAGGGGCTACTGTAGCTCCCACTCTCTGTAGATCGGGAAACCCGGGCCCACAGAAGTCAGGGAGCTGGCTCCAATGCGCACGGCTACCAGGTGGTCCACCCTGGATCTGAACTTGGATCGGTCCAACTCTGAAGCCCTCACCCCAGTGCCCGTGGCAGGCCACCCCCAGGCCCCGGCGGGGGCAGGGAAGCCCTGGGTGGTGGTGGGGGGGCTGGATGGCCACTTGTTCTGACCGAGGGCCTGGTGGGGCTTGTGCCTGTTCACGGCACAAAGGGCTAGGGGGGGCGCTGCTCGTGCCGGTGCTGTTCCAGACATTGAGACATGGCCATGGGCCCACAGGTGCTGTTGCTGCCCTCACAATGCTCACTGCAGCTGGGGGAACAGACAGCGATCTGTAATCACCCGGAGAACCCCGACACTGCCCCTGTTACTGGGGCAGGGGAGGGGCTCTAAGAGCCCCTCGGTGTCTGACAGTGGGGGTTGTTGCAGGGCTTCCTAGAGGAAGTGAAGCCGCAGCTGGGGCCTGGATAGTGAGGTTGCAGTGTACAGGTGAAGGGGAAGGTAGGGGCATGCTGGCTGTCGTGGGGAGTTTGTTCTTCATTCTTGGAGCACTGAGATCCTGTGGAAGGGCTTGAAGCGAGGGGATGGCACAGTCTGCGCCCCCAGGCCCCCCAGAGCTACCTTGTTGCCCGCCCCCATTCCATGTGCTGCTCGTCCACCTGCTGTCTGGTTCTCTTTGCGAACTGATTCCCAAGCCCTGTCTGGGCGTCCGCGAAGCCCTTCTGGCATGACAGAACAAGTCTCTTGGCTTACTGGGACCCACGCCCCTCACCGTATAGAGGAAACTGAAGTCCAGAGATACAGTGTCCATTTGGTATCCCACCTGGACTGGGTGCAGTGCCTGAGCCCCACAATTGACCTTTCCTCCCTTCCCCAACGGGAAGCTCCCACTCTCAGCCAGTTTGCTCAGGAAGAAAGTGTACTGATACATGAATTCATGATAGTGTGAGTGACTGATAACAGCGTTGTGGGCGGCCTTGCTCAGAAGGCTAGGGCTTCCTGAGTCACCAGGCTGCCCAGGACACCAAAGGATGCCAGTGGGGAGGCAGTCTGATCTTGACCCAGCCTGTACGTACCTTTCTATCCTCCCCACACAATCCAGGGAACATCCGGGTGATTGCTCGTGTCCGGCCAGTCACCAAAGAGGACGGGGAAGGACCTGATGCGACCAATGCTGTGACCTTCGATGCCGACGACGACTCCGTCATCCACCTGCTGCACAAAGGAAAGCCTGTATCCTTTGAGCTGGACAAGGTCTTCTCCCCGCGGGCCTCACAGCAGGACGTGAGTGTGGCCCTGTGGGGATATGGACAGAGCCGTGGAAGGGGGGGGTACACATAGAGGTGATGGGGGCATGGACAGAAAGAAATGTAAGAGTGCGAGAGACAGGATGGAGAAGCTTGGGGTGCTGGGATGCCTCGCTTCTTCCACTGGAGGAGAGGAGAGTGGGAAGCTAAGACAGGCTGCGAAGCCTCTGCAGGGCAGAGAGTCAAGAACAGCCTATGGCACCTACACCGTTCCTCCCACCCTTACAGCCCCACCCACTATTGGGGCCCCTCCCACCCACGTGCCCATGCCCACCCACAGGGCCCCTCCCACCCGCGGAGCCCCTCCTACACTCAGCCCCTCCCACCCACCTGACCTGGGGAGCGTTGCTTCTCCAGCCGGGAGCACAGGGCTCAGTCCCACGGGTCTTCCTAGGATTCCCCCGCTGCCCTGCGGAGCCCTCAGCCCGTCAGAGCCACGTGGTCTCAGCCGCGTTCTTCTCTCCTCTCTGCCAGGGCTGATCGGCCAGGCCTGTCCCCTCCTGTCCCTGTGCTTGGCTTCACCTTGGCCCCGTCCTCTGTCTGCTGGCGGGCAGACAGGCTGCAGGAGGCGCCAGACCCATGCTGGCCTCCGCCTTCATTTTGCCGAGCTCTCCCTTAGCATGGGAGAAGCTAGAGGTGGGGTCCCTGAGCTCCAGGGCCGGGCAGCCCTTCCTCAGGCGCTGGTGGGCAGGGCATACTGCCCTGTCATCCCTTCAGTCTTGGCACCGATTGCCCACCGAGGTCTGTTGTAAGTGACCCATTAGTCACAAATTCTTCCACGGGGAGCGGCTTTTGCCAGTAACGATACGCGCTGTATTAACTGCTGAAGGAGAGAACTCGGGGGAGGTGGCAGGACCTAGAGCTGGTGGGGGGCCCACGGGGGGGCTTGCTATCTCCACCCCACGTCCGCTCCACAGGTGTTCCAGGAGGTGCAAGCCCTGATCACCTCCTGCATCGACGGCTTCAACGTCTGTATCTTCGCCTACGGCCAGACGGGTGCCGGCAAGACGTACACGATGGAGGTGGGTACCTGCCACAGGGGGCAGGGGTGCCACCGGCGAGGACCGCCCCCTTGCTGCCCTCATGCCTTCGGGGTTCCGGCGGTACGGGAGCAGAGCTGGGAGCCGTCTGTGTTAGCCCCGAGGCACCAGGCCTGAAGAGGGGCACCTCGCCCAGGAGGGCCCGAGACGGTCCCAGTGGGCATGGGGCGGGGCACGTGCGCTGCCCGCAAACTCTGGCGTCACAGGGATCTCCGCCTGAGGTCCGAGTCGAGGCCAGACCACCTGTATGTTTCTCAGGACGGGCTTTCATTTTGCCTCCACACATTAATTGGGCTCCTGCTGTATAGCTGCCCTGTGCTGGGCCCTGGGGCGTTAGGATGAATGAGGGCAGTCTGCTCCCAGGGCCAGGGCCGGGCCTCATCTCCCGGTCTGTGGCCGCTCCGTGCAGAGTGGCGGGAGAGAGAGCATTGAGAGGAGGGAGCATCTCAACTGTAGATAAAAATGGAAGGTGGTGTCCGGGGCTGTCTCTGGTTTGTTAGCATTTCCGCAGCTCTTGAGGGGGTGCTGTGGGGCTCTCTGCGAGGGAGTGAGGACAGGTGTCCCAGTGTCTGGACAGGGCACCTGTCGGGGAGGCTGCCGTGGTGGCTCTTTCTTCCCAGTCTGGACCCTGCTTTTGCCCTAGTTCTGGGATTGATGAGACTGGTTAGCAGGGGGCAGGCCAAGCAAGGTGGTGGGGGGGAGGAGGGAGGGGTGGACTCCTAACTCTCTTGGGATGACCCCCAGGAGCATCCCTCCTCCAACAATACCTACTGAGGCCCACGTACACGGGGCGCTGTTTGGGGGCTGGGCACCGCTGTGACCACAGAGTGTCTGCCCTCCCACGGAGCCAGCCTGCCAGTGGGGAGACAGCAGTGCCCACGACAAATCAGGCTGTGTTCTGTCAGGTGCCAGGGAGGAAACTTAAAGCCGAGTATGAGGAATCAGCTGTGAGGGAGGGATCAGGCCTTTGGAGAGGAGATGAAGCCACCTGCCCGAGGAAGTGACATTGGAGCCAGCCATGGGGGCGTGTGGGGAAGGGCATTCCAGGCATGGGGATCAGCAGGGCTGAGGCCACAAGGCCGGAGGCAAGGAGGCCGAGCCACAGAAGTGGAAGGGGGTGAGGGGTGATACGTAAGGTGAGGTGACAGCTCAGGTGAGTACTCCAGGTTTCTTTCTAGAAGGGCTGGCCAGCCCATCTGGCCCCAGCGCACTTGCGGCCCTGCCTTTGCCTCCCACCACCCACGGAGCCTAGCTCATGGCCTCCCTGACACGAGCCACCCTCTGGGTGGTGGCAGGGAGATCGTAGGTTCCCAGTGCCCCCTCCCAGGGGGCCCCCCAGGAGCAAGTATGCAGCTGGCGCTCAGCAGCCCTAGTGTTGCAGGCCCGCACCAGCACATAACCCAGGCCTCTGCTCTGAGCCTCAGGCTAGTTCTGGTAGGGCAGTGCCATGGAAAGTGGGGGAAACTGAGGCCCAAGGGGGTGACGTTGCTTGCAGCTAGGACAGGATGTTTGGGGGGCAGACCAGGAGGCAGGTGGAAGCCTTGGGTGGGGTGGCTGGCCTGAGTGGTCACCAGAGGGGGAGGGGGCCACAGACCCCACACAAGCATCTGCACGGCCCACCCCTTGCGGACTGGGAGAGGCCTGGCTCACTGGGGCCTTGCTTCTGCCCCCAGGGGACCCCTGAGAACCCCGGCATCAACCAGCGGGCCCTGCAGCTGCTCTTCTCCGAGGTGCAGGAGAAGGCGTCGGACTGGGAGTACACCATTACGGTCAGCGCGGCCGAGATCTACAACGAGGTCCTCAGGTGGGAGGCCCGGCACGGGGCACAGGCCTCCCGGGCACCTCTGTGGCCCTCAGGGCCGTGTGGAGCCATGCGGGATGAAGTCGGGGCCCCATGTCCTGCTTCAGCCCAGCAGTGGGGTGATCCCAGGCCCCTGCCCCACCCCGGCGGGCAGCGGGGAGGAGGGCTCGCTCTGAGTCCACCTGGGACACCCAGATTAGACCCAGGTGCTCCTTTTCCCTCCAAGTCTACCCACTCTCCCTGCAGGCTACACCAGGTGCTGAGAAACGAGAGTGGGGACTTGGGGGGCCCTGCCCACAAGAGCTCAGTGCCCCGTGGGGGCAGGAGTAGCGCCAGCACGGGACCTTTGGGGATCACTGTCTGCCCCTCAGGGGACTGAGTGCAGGGGAAGAGCTAGAGGAGAGAGAGGCTTAGCCCAGTGGTTAGGGAAGGCTTCCTGAAGGTGTGATGGGGTGGGAGAACATTCTAGGTTGGGGGGGCGGGGTGCAGTGCAAGCAGAGGCAGGAGTGGGAGGAGGGAGTGACCGTCTACCCTGTCCCTGCAGGGACCTGCTGGGGCAGGAGCCCCAGGAGAAGCTGGAGATCCGGCTGTGCCCAGACGGCAGTGGGCAGCTGTACGTGCCAGGGCTGACCGAGTTCCAGGTGCAGAGCGTGGACGACATCAACAAGGTGCAAGGCTCGGGGGGGTGCCCGGGGCCAGGGGAGGAGAGCGCTGGGGAGACCCCGCCCACAAGCTGAGCTGGAGCAGGCCGCGTGGGTTTCTGGTGCAGCCTCTGCCAGGTCCCCAGGCCTGGGGGCCACCCCCTCCCAGGGGTCCTCGGGGATGGGGTGATTCCAGAGCCCCCCCGCTCCCCACCAGGTGTTCGAGTTTGGCCACACTAACCGCACGACGGAGTTCACCAACCTGAACGAGCACAGCTCCCGCTCGCACGCCCTGCTCATCGTGACGGTGCACGGAGTGGACTGCAGCACGGGCCTGCGCACCACGGGTGAGTGAGGCCGAGGCCACCGGCTGCAGCACCCCCTGGCACCCGCCCCCACCCGGAGGGGTGGCCTTAACCGGCCTGGCGCCCTCCCCGCAGGGAAGCTGAACCTGGTGGACCTGGCGGGCTCGGAGCGCGTGGGCAAGTCGGGGGCCGAGGGCAGCCGCCTGCGGGAGGCACAGCATATCAACAGGTCACTGTCAGCCCTGGGGGATGTCATTGCTGCCCTGCGTTCCCGCCAGGGCCACGTGCCCTTCCGCAACTCCAAGCTCACCTACCTGCTGCAGGACTCACTTAGCGGGGACAGCAAGACGCTCATGGTGGTGCAGGTGAGGCCCTCCGCCGGGCCAGGCGGGCTGGCCGGCACCACAACCGGGGACCCCCTTCACCTGTGGCTCACATACCCCGGGCGGTGCGGGGAAGGGACCTTGATCTTCAGCAGCTCCAAAGTCCATGTACATGCTGCCCCTTCCAGTTCTGAGGGGGAGGCCCGCTGGCCTGGGTGGGGAGTGAGCTCTCGTGTCCCCTAGGTGTCCCCCGTGGAGAAGAACACCAGCGAGACGCTGTACTCCCTGAAGTTTGCTGAGAGGGTGCGCTCTGTGGAGCTGGGCCCTGGGTCCCGCAGGGCAGAGCTCGGGTCCTGGTCCAGCCAGGAGCATCTGGAGGTATGGTGACCACCACAGCTGCATCTTGGGCTGGCATGTCCAGGTCATGGGCAGGAGGGAGGGTCTGGGGTGGGGAACGGCCAAAGGGAAGATGCCAGAGGGGGAGGAGCCAGAACTTGAACCCAGGAGCCTCTGTTTAACAATTTTTTTTTATTTGAGAGAGCACGAGCACAGGGCTGGGAAGAGGGAGAAGCATGCTTCCCGCTGAGCAGGGAGCCCGATGCGGGGCTCGATCCCGGGACCCTGGGATCATGACCTGAGCCAAAGGCAGACGCTTAACCGACTGAGCCACCCGGGCGTCCCAGGCGTCCCAGCCAGGAGCCTCTTTAGTCTCAATACTTCTTGGCCTCAGAAATACCCATGGCTGTCCTCAGCTGGCTGGGGGGGGGGGGGGGGGATCGGCGGGGCTGCAGGCTGGCACACGGGTGCTCAGGAGTAACTCATTCCCTTCTTTACGTACATTATCTCAGGTTAATTCTTGCAGTAACTGAGGCGGGGCTATCCTCATCATGCCCATTTTGCAGATGAGCAGTTTCAGGAGGCTGGAGAGGGGAACGGGGGTGGGGGGAGCACGGTGGAGGTGGGGAGCCAGGGCAGCATGGCCCCCGCCCACCTGCTTGCCCCTGCCCACAGTGGGAGCCAGCTTGCCAGACCCCACAGCCCTCAGCACGAGCACACTCAGCCCCCGGCTCTGGGACCACCAGCCGCCCAGGCTCAATGCGGAGGAAGCTGCAGCCCTTGGGTGAGCCTTTGGGGAGTGGGCCAGTGTGTGTGTGTGGGGGGGTGGTGGGTGAGCCTCCCCAACGGGTGGATAGCCACCGGACTGCCCTTGCCTGAATGAACTTTTTGTTTTCCTTTTCAAGTTTATAAAAACTCATGCAGAACCTGTTTTACAACCTTCTCTGGCCCTGGGAAGTAGTTAGGGCAGGCAGCGCTAGGCCCATTTTACAGATGGGAAAACCAAAGGCTCCTTGGAGAGGGAGTAATGTGAGGAGGAACCCAGCCCTTGGGGCCCAGAATGCAATTCTCTGAGGCTGGGCTCAAGCCACACATCTCCCAAAGCAGGCCAGGCACCCCTGCCCTTGGGCCTTGGTTCCTGGGGAGGGTGGGGGGTAGGGCCCACCCATGTCCCAGGTGAGGAGTGAGCCCAGCCCCAGGACTGGAATCCAGAGCCGCAGCCCCCTGTGTGGTCCCACTCACAGAGGGGCCTGGCCAGGGCTGGATCCAAGGAGGCAGGGGCCTTAGGGTCCCGGGGAGTCCTGGCCCCAGGCAAGCCCACCAGTGAGACACCTGTTGCTTTGATTTCAGCCTGACGGCTGGGGCTGCAGAGTCTCCAGGTGAGTGTGGGGCCAGCCCCCCCGCCCCCCGCCCGCCTGGCCCCCTTGGGTTGCAGGGCTGTGCCGGGGAGAGGGCTGCTCAGGGCGGGGCCTGTCCTGCTGTCTGCGTGCTTCTGCCTGGCTCCCTCCCGTCCGCATATGCCGAGGCTCACGAAGGCTCTCTCCCCCTCCTGCAGGGAAGTCTAGGCCGGTGCCTGTGTGACGGACGTGGCCCCCCTGCCAGCCCGGGGACGGGGGCCTGAGGCCTTGCTGGCCTGCTCCTGTAACACCAGGAGCCCAAGAGCTGCAGGCCGGAGTGGAGGCAGCCCTTCTGCCTCGTATCTGCTCAGAGATGAGAAAACCTGGTCAGAAGGAAATGGTGTCTCTTGGCAGTGGCTGTGGGTGCAAAAGGCATGGGCTGGAAGGGCAGGGATGGCCCACTCTGCCTGGCAGGCCAGGCCTCTCCCAGCCTGCCCGGCCCTGTCTGTAACGGGTGGGCTGAGGAGCTCCCCCGGGAGGCACAGGGACCATGGGATCTGGGCAGTTGGTGGACATCCTGGGGCAGCCCTGGCCCCACTCCCCTCCAAGGCAGGCCCCCGTGATCGATTTGTATATAGTGTTCCTAGGTGTACATAGGAGCGTGGCCTTCCCTGCCGAGGGCTGGGCTGTATTTATGGCTGGAGGGAGGCCAGTGGGCGGGGATTCTGCTGCTCCCCTCATCGGCCTGGCACCAGGCTCTCTCCTTGCTCACTGGCCTCTTGACGTTTTCCCCCTTCTGAAATCCTATTTAAGAACTTTTGGAAGCTTAGCCATTTTTACTTGTTAAAATAAAAAACCTTTTTACACAAGTACAGTCTGCAAGAGTTGGTCTCCTGAGCCCCTGGTCAGACCACAGGGACGAGCCCTAACCCCCGGCCCCCCTTATCAGACTGACCTACCCAGCAACACGCTATCCTATAGCTGGGAAACTGGCTTGAGAACCACAGCCTGCAGGGCTGGCCTGGCCTGGCTCCCCTGCCTGCCCTAGGCCTTGGCCTTGCCCCATAGTGAACTGGCTGTAGGTGAGCATCCCCCCCCCCGCAGTGCTACAAGACCCCCAAGCACAAAGCTCAGTGACACCTCCCCGCCGCTGGCCCCCCGCCCCGCCATGGGGGTTGTGCTGGCCTGCACCTGGTCTCAGCCTTGGCGGGGGGGGAGGGGGGGAATGTGCACAGGGGCTCAGTGGGGCCCTCCAACTGTGGCAAATCTACCAGCTGCTGCCACAGGAACAGAAGGGATCCACACTGGGCGATCCTGCAGGGAGGGAAAGCTGGTCGGAGCTCTCACTGGAAGAGAGGGCCGCTGCCCCTGTCCCTGGAGGCCTCCAGGAGGGCAGCAGGGAGGGTGGTGGGCTCTGGCGGCCAAGCCTGCGAGGCTGGGGTCCTGGCACCACGAAGTATACAGCTGTCGGCTGGCCCTGGAGGCGTCCACCGGACAGCTGGGAGTGTGGCTGAGACAGAGGGGATGGGCTGGTGGGGCCCGCCCCTCACCTGTCTCCCTTAGCCGTGAAAGGGGGAGTTGCCGCCGCCGCCTCCCCCAGCAGTGCCCTGAGCTTGCCTCTGCCTGCAGGCTTGGCACTCCGCTGCCCCCTGCTGGCCACACTGCCTCAGGCCTGGAGGGGTAGCCGTCGGTCTCTGAGGGGCCCAGGCAGGCTGGCCTGGGCCATAGAGAGGCGCGCGGCCACAGAATGCCCCTCCAGGCAAAGAAACCAGGGAATAGTTACAAATTTAATAAAATTCACCTTATAAATTACAGCAGCAGCCCTAGGGTGCTCTTTGCTGCCCCAAGAAGCGGGAGTTGGCCAAGCTGGGCAGCCGCTGCCAGGGAGAAGTTGTTTGAGAGCTCAGGGCTGTGCAGGTGGCCAGTGGGCCAGAGCCGCCGCCTCCAGGATGGCCACCGGGCTGCAGAGGGGGCCGGGCAGAGGCTCACGGGCCCAGGAGAGCACAGGGAACAGGAACGGGGGCTGAGGCCAGACCCGAGCGCTCCTCAGTCCAAACTGGCCATGAGCAGGTGCAGCTCTCGAAAGGCACTGCCGTGGCGGCCGCTCAAACCCGACTTGCTCTTCACGAGGCCACTGATGCTCTTAAGCTGCTTGTAGCAGAACCGGCACTTGTGGAGCCTGTGGGCACAGAGGTCTGGCACAGGTGCTAGGGCCTTCCCCGCCACACCTCCCCCAGGCCGAGGCCCCGGATGCAGGACCCACCCAGGCCACACGCCAAGGCGCAGGGCAGAGCCAGGCCACGGAAGAGCCCCGGCTTCAGCCACCCCCAGCCTATGTCCCAAGCTACTGTCCCAGGCACAACTTCCTCATCAGCAAGTAGGCTGGGCCCCCACACCTGTGTACCCCCACACCCCAACACTGGCACACTGCTTGGACCCTCACCTCTCCTCCCGGCTGATGTCCACACCCACAGAGGGGGGCGCCGCCAGGATGTCAGTGATCAGGGGCAGAAACCGCTGCAGGATCAGTTTCAGGGAGGTGCAGCCGGTCTGCACATAGCTTCAGGGGCAGACGGATGGAGCCACAGATAGAAGGATAGAGAGCAAGGTACACAAAGACAGAGGTGGTAGGCAGAGGGCTGGGGCCAGCACAGGCTCGTTTCCACTGTGGCCTCTCCGACTTGGCGGTGGCCGCGGTGCCGCACATTCACATGGGCGCCAGCCCTGGGGGTCCTTCCCATTGTCCCTGAGGAGCGTCCTGCCCCTTTCCGTCCCTGCCGTGAGGCCAGTATGGCTTCCCCACACATACCTCTCATACTTGCTCTGCAGAAGCTTCTCGATCTGCGGCAAGACGGTGGTGCACAGGTCCAGCTTCCACAGGGAGCTGGGGAGAGGGCCAGGGCCAGGGGCCTTTAGCAGCCGGCTCCGCCCACCGGGCCGGCGCCGCCCACCGCAACTACTCACGCTTTCTGGTTGACAATGTTCAGGAGGTCCACTACCACCGACAGGTCATTGATGGCCACAGCCGAGTCCACCGACGTCTGTGCAAACAGAGCGCCTGTCAGAGGGGACGGCCCGGCCCCTGCCCGCACGGCATGATGACGGGCTTTGTTGTGGGGTGTTAACAAGACCGCAGCCACAAGGACGAGTGTGAGGCCAGGCCCATAAAGAGGCGCTCAGTAAATGGCAGCTTGAGATGATGACAATGGCAGAAACGGACGCGAAGTCAGCCACTGCGTGGTGGCAGGGGCCACCCAGCCCCACGGCCCGCCCTGGCGCAGCTTTCTTCTGGGGACAGCCCAGAGCCTGGGGGGAAGCGCTTGCCTTGATGTCGCCTGTGGTCCACACGGCCCGCACAGTGTCCAGGTTCTTGTGGCGGCTGGTGAGTACCACGCACATGGTGTCATGGCCTTTGCGGATCTGTGACATGGCGTCCTCGTCGACCAGCTCTGCCTGCTGGGGGAGCTTCACGGCCTGTGCGTGATGAGCGTCCAGGTGCTGCTGGTAAAGTTCCGCCTTTGCCCCCTGGGCCCCCACCCTGCCCTCAGGCTGGACCCCCACTCACGGGCAGGAAGTCAGAGGCCTTCAGCCCGATGGGCTCGTTCCGGGTGGCAGGGATGATGGTGGGCTCGGCCTTGGGCGCAGGAGTGGAAGTGACAGCCAGGGGCTGGGGCGGGACCTCGAGCTGGTGGGATCCGGAGCTCAGTGGGGAGCCAGCCCGAGGCCACCCCCTCTGCCCACCCTGGCATGGAGGGCCCCAACCTGGGTTCAGGACTGCAGCCCCTCTCCCAGCCCCACACTGGGCCGCACCTCTCCACCTAGACCTACATTTGGCACCGGGAACTGCGGGTCCATGGCGGGGTTGGTCTTGGCCGCCTCCTTGGCTGAGACCATGTCTGGAGGCAAAAGGGAAAGATCTCTGGGTCAGGTCAGGCCAGAAGGGAATGGCAGGAAGAAGGCAGGGCTTGTGGTGGGCCTCTGGGGGGCACCTGTAACTGGGGGGGGGAGGGGGAATGGAGCAGGAGCCAGTGGGGCAACTGAGGAAGGAGACATCAGCAGTGTGTATGGGGGGGGGAGGGGGTCGGGGACTCCTGGGGAGGCCTCCTGGAAGCTGGACCTGTCCCCTCCCTTTCCACCCACTCAACCACCTGGCAGAAAGATGTCCAGCACCGCATGTGGATGGGACCCAGGGAGCTCCCAGGAGTGGCCATCCCGTCACCTCCCTGGGAATGGAGTGTGTGTGGTGGGGGGAGGGGGGGATGGGAGGGGTGGCAGGGAGTGGATGGTGAGTAGGAAGCACAGGAAACCCCACCTGGAGGGAGAATAAGATGGCTCCTTGAAGAGAAAGCCAGGGGGAAAGGAGAGCCAATCTACAGGACAAGGGTGCCCCACCCTGGCTTCTCCAATCGTAAGGTAGCAAAACCCAAGCCCCCAGCTAGGACCTGGCCTCCTGCTCCTGGGCCCCAGGCCCTGCCCTCCTCCCACCCCCTTCCCACCTGCAGCTCTCCCCAGCTCCTCCGTCTACTGTAGGCCCTCCGCGGCCCTCACTCACCCTGCCCGGCCCTTGCCTCTGCAGCACTGTCCCCTCTGCAGATGCAGCTGGGTGGCTGTCTGCCATCTCTCTGCTCACTAGGGTGCGGGCTCCTGAGGGGAGCACCTACTGCCTTGCTCAGGCTCCAGCGCTAGGGCCTAGTGTGGGGCCTGGCGCACAGTTAGGTGCTTCTGGGTGAGCAGAGGGAAAAGATCTAGTGGGAGAGAGGCTGGAGATGATGCCAGGGCAGGGGAGGCCTGGGGAGCTGGTGACCTTGGGAGGCCAGGCTCTTGCTCCCCGACTCACCATCCTCGGGGGGTGCCGGGAAGGGCTCACTTTTTCGGGGTGGTGTCCGACCTGCAGAGGCAAAGGGGGCTGGGGACTCACATTGGCCCGGGCTGGCCTGGGACATGGGTGGGGAGGTGGAAGGTGGTTCCCAGGTACACACACAGCTGCAGGCCCATGACCCTGTTCCCAGTCCCAGAACCCTTAGGCCTGCCCCGCCCATCTACTTGCCCTCGTGGGGCCTTCCTTTGCTCGGTGGGCTGGGGCACTGAGTGGCTCCTGGGCTTCTGCTGGGGTCTCGAGGACCTGGGAGCAGAGCCTGGGGCCCAAGGTGTGAGCTGGGAATCCAGACCCGGAAGCAGAGCGACTAGCCGCTGTGCCCACAAAGCACCATCTGCCTCCACGCCCAGATGGGGATATGCCGGGCTGGGTCGGGGTCGGGGTCGGGGTCGGGGGCAGGGGGCAGGCCTCACTGATGCTGTTCTTGGGCTGGAAGATCTCGTTGTACTCTTCGGCGTTCTGGATCTCGGCCCGGGACTCCCGCTCGTCCCGGTCATCCTCGCTGCTGGGGCTGCGGCGCTCGCTCTCCGAGTTCTGCTTCACCCTGTGGGGCGGCGCCAAGCCGACGGGAGGCCGGCCCGGTGAGCCGGGGCCGGGCCCCCCAAAGCCTTCCCGGTGCCGGCCCGCCTCCTAGCACCCCACCTCTGAGGCTTGCTGCAGGCTGTGCTGGGACGCTCATAGATGCGCCGAAGAGGGGCACTGGGGTGGGCCGGCTGCTGGGCCGGGGGCCGGCTGTCCCGCACGGGGTCCTGGGCCACCGTGCCTGTCCTGGTGACCCGCGTCAGGTCCACCACGTAAGAGGAGACGTTGCTCTGTGAGAAGGCCACACCTATCTGCAGGAAGCGGCAGAGCTGGGGTATGGGCGGGCAGGACCCCAGCAGGCCTGGGGGGGGGGGCGGCGGCGTGGGGGCCTGAGGGGGAGGCGGCGGGCGGCCAGGGGAAGGGCAGGCGGCGGCTCTCTCACCAGCTGGTCGTTGCAGACAGCCAGGTCGGCCACCTTGCCCCAGCTGACTAGGACCACGTCAAAGCAGCGCTCAGGCTCCCAGCCGTAGACGCGCAGCGAGTCCTGGCAGCCGCTGAATAGGCAGCAACCGTCGGGGTTGAAGAGGACGCTCCTGGGCCAGGCAAGAGCGGGCCGTGGGTCCCGAGAAATCCAGGGAAGCTGTGGGGAGCCCCGGACAGAGGGAGCAGGGGCCGGGATGGGGAAGGCCCACCCACACAGCCCATACCCACATCCAACTGCCCGGGGGGCGGGGGGGAGGACCCAGACCCACCACCCAGCTGCCTGCGTACCTGACAGGCCCTGGCTCTCCTTCGATGCAGCTCACCACCTGGAACTTCTCCAGATCCCAGAACCGGATGGTCCTGCAAAGGCAGTCAGGCTGTGCTGGGAAGCCAGGGTCCCTGCGGTAGCCTCCATGCCGGCCCGTGGCCCGGGAAGCCCACTTCTCTGCAAACGCCTATCCCCCAGGCTTGGGACAACTAAGAGCAATGCTTAGGGCCAGGGGCTGACCCTGCGCGGCAGGCGGAGGGACTTGGCCGGTGGGAGGTGAGCATGGGCTTTGGATCTGGACACGCCATGACAGGCCAAAACACTGGGGCTGGGGAAACCCCAGTTCAGGCAGAGATGGGACCATGGCCCCATCCTGGCTTGGCTGGATATCAGGTCAATCTACATAGCATCATGGGGCAGAGAACACCTCGGGACAGAGATGCGAGAGATGGCAGTCACAGGTGACAGGCCTTGCTCCTCCTCCTCACCTGTCCGAGCTGCCAGAAGCCAGGAGGTACTCATTGGGGTGAAACTCCACCACGTTGACAGGCCCCGTGTGGCCAGGGAACTCAGACATCATCTTGCCAGCAGTCAGATCCCAGAGCTGGGGCAGGGCGGGCGGAAGGTCAGGACCAGGCTCGGGATCTCAGCTGCCCACTCCTCCCTCAACTCCTGCCGCTCCCCCTGCCCCCCACCACTGCCCCCGGCCTGCCCTTGATCTACAAGCCGCCTTCCACTGCGGACAGGCCTGGGATACATGAACCTGATCAGGAGGGAGGTGAGGACCTGGCCTGAGTGTGCTCAGCAGACCCCAGTCCCCAGTTCCCGGGCCCAGGTCAGGCCAGGAGCTACCTTCACTGTGTGGTCATCCGCAGCCGACGCCAGCCACTTCCCATCAGGGCTGAACCGGAGGCACCGCACAGCCTGGCTGTGTCCCTGGGCAGAGGACAGAGCACTGAGCTCACCCGAGGGGCCTTGGCCCGATGGGCTGCCCTCCTCCCCACCCTGCTCCGCCCTGCCCTTGACCAGCAGGTGAGGCAGAAGCAGACGGCTGTGTGCTGGAGAGGTCATAGACGGACACCACCCCATGCAGTCACCAGTCCCAGTGCTGCAGGATGCTCCAGGAAATCCCGATTTCCTGCTCAGATAGTCTGGGAAACGACGTATCTTATGCCTCTTTTTGGAGAGTTAGGGGTCTTCCCTAATGTCAAGGATCTAAAAACCACCAGAATTACATATTCAACTCAGCGCTTCCGAAGACATAGGAACAGGAACCCTCTTCACCTAATGACACCAGTTATCTGCCTATGGAACCAGAGCGTGGAGCACAGTTTGGTAAACACGGTGCTGGGAGGATCCATGGAAAGCGGGGGATCCACAGCACTCATGCTCTGCTCGAGATTCCCGCTTCTCACTTGGACTCTCGTTTCTCACATTCTCCCCCATGTTGGACGGTGATCCCTGCCAGCCCCGGCCAGGGTCTGGGCACTACCCCAGCGTCCACGCCTGCATGCTGCTCACGCAATGATCGCCAAAGGGCTCCTTCCTTACCTTGTATCGGAAGACGCAGCCTTTCCTCCTGATGTCCCATAGCTGCGGGGAGAAGAGCAGGGGGGCAGAGTCAGGACAGGTCACGACCAAGGTGGGCTTGGGCTGCAGAGGCCTCGCCAAGCCCCGTCTGGGAGCCTGGGTCAGAGGGTGGTATGCGGCCACGAGCAGAGAGGGGTTCCAGGCACCCCAGGTCATTACACCCCAAAATGACAGGAATCTGGAAACTGCTCGTGAAAGCTGGGCATTCTGAGCAGAAACGTCTGGCGAACTTTTCTACATCCCCCTCCCTCGGAGGCTGTGGACACCACCACAGAGGGAAGAGGCCCTCCCATGGCGCCAAAAGGCCCGCTCCTCAGGTTGGACGCACAGCCCAGGGCTCACCGCCGGCCCAGTGGGGGACACGGGGCACAGACAGGGTCTCACCTTGATGTTCGTGTCCTGGGAGCCCGAGGCTACGAACTCGCCATATGGGTGGAAGTCCAGGCTGCAGATGTTGGCTTTGTGGCCCATAAGCGTGCGAAGAACTGCCGAGGAAGAGAGCAGAGACAGGGGCGTGAGGGGCAAGCCAGGCACCTGGCAGAGCGGGGGCTGTGGTGGTCCCCGGGGCTGTGCTTCCATGGTAACTGCACAGAGAACCAAAACAGCAGCGATTTTAGAAACACGGAAACAACTCAACCGGAGTCCTGCCACCCCAACACCTGGCCTTCCTATTTTTGTCCCGAGAGATGACAGCCATTTCTGTCATGACCCGAGCCCCCTGTAGCTTGTGCCCCCGGGCTCGTCCCAGTGGGCTCTCACAAGGGTGCTGCCCTGGACAGCAGAGCTGGAAAACTACTGCACTCAGTTCATGGCCAGACAGACAGCTTAGGTTCTGCTGGCCATCCCGCCGCAGCTGAGACAGAAGAGGTCCATGCTGGGAGAGAACCTGCTTGGTTGAAAAGAGAAATCCAGGAAGGCTTTTTGGAGGAGGCTGTATTCGAACAGGATGTCAGTCAGTGGAGGGTGAGGGAGGATACTAGGCAGAGTAAAATGGTGGGCAAAGGCCCCAAGGAGGGCAGCGTGGAGGGCATGCCTGGAGTGGCTGTGGTGCGCACGCCAGCCCCCTGTCCAAGGGGTCTTGAGGGTAGCTGTGAGGGCGAGATGAGGGGCTGTGAGAACCGAGAGAACACACAGAGGACGTGACTGGGGCAAGTCAGCTCCTGCTGCCCTGGGAAACCTCAGCTCCCATCCCTCCGGGTTTTGCTTGCAGCTCCGCGGCCAAGCCCAGCCCGGCCCACAAGCAAACCTTGTGTTTCCATCTCAGAGTGTTCCCTGGTAACACTGAAGTTCGCCTCTTCTCTCTGGCCTCAAGTGTCTCGCTTTTTAGAAGAATTATAATTCTGCTGTCTGAAACTGATCATCCCATAAGTAGAGGGGCCACGGGTGTGGGAATCCAGCCATCCTTAGGTTTGAGCCAAGGTGAAACAGTTGCCTTGTGAGGCGATGAGCTCTCCACTGGAGGCGGTGTTCAAGCGAACTCCAAATGTAATGCTTTAGGGACAAGAGAGTTGAGCTCCAACCACTGAGTGATTTAAACAAACTCTACTGTACGAATGTCTCCATCCCTCACGCAGGTCCAGGGCTCTGGAGCCAGACAGAAATGGTAGCAGTTCTGCTCTGCTCCTCGCTTGTTATGTGACCCCGGGCAGTCCCTGACCCTCTCTGAGCCTCACAGTGGGTCACGACCGGAGTTAAGCAAGAAAGTGGGACATAAGGTGATTAGCATGGGCGTGCACACAGTTAAGTGCTCAATGAATACCAGTTAGTTATTCTTGCCGTCATTCCTTTCTGCATGAGAGCTGCTTCCTCTGTCTCCCAAAGCGAACCTTCTCCTCTCCTCCGGCCTCAGAGCACCTGTCCTGGTTCTCGGTCTTCTGGCACCAGTGATGACCACTACTCAGTGCCACGGCCATTTGGGTGCCTCCCTCGTCCCCAGGACGGTTGCTGAGCACGTCTGGGGTGCGGAGGCCAGCCTGAATGACGTCAGCACATTAGCTCCCCACCCCCCCAAACAGCACCAGGAAGCGGGCAAGGGCCTAAGGCTCAGAGGGTGAAGCAGCCTGCCTCAGGCCGGTCAGCAGGGCCCAGAGCCGGAATTTAAAGCAGGCCTCGGAGTCCTGACAAGCAGGCTTTACCATGTGACCCTTTACTGGAGTCAAGGGAGCTCATCCGTCTCGGGCTCCTAAGACAGAGCCAGGCACACCTAAAGGCAGGAAAAAGTGAGCTTCTCTGGTGGTTCTCTGCCTCCAGGACAAAGTGCACCCCTCTGCCCACAGCTCACCACATCCACCCATCCTACTTGGGGCCACTCCACAGCAGGCACCAGTCCTCTGCCGAGCTGGGACTGAGCCGCCTTTACATTCTTCACAGAGTGTGACGAGGTGCCTGCCACGTCTGTCCAGTAGCTAATTCAACCACACCAAAACCTCAGCTGCTCCTCCCGACATTCTGGAGCAGTCATACGCCACCAGGGGCTCACACACGGCTTTGCTGGCCAAGTCCGGGGCCCAGAGGGGGCACACACATGCTGGTCCCTGCTCCAGTCTGTGCCCACCTCCCAGGCCACTGCCTTGCATCCCACAGGAAGGCTTCCAAAATCCTGCCCTGCCCCGAGAGGATGCGGCAGGTTCCACCCCTGTGTGGGCCAGATCCATGAAACGCAGGCTACCTTCCTGTGGGATGGCTGGGCTGACCCACCCCTGCCCTCTGGCTGCACCGTGGAAAGCAGGCAGGACCACATTCTTCCAGTGTGACTTCTGCCCTTGCTCTTCTGTCCTGGGAGGGCCCTTGGAAGCTCAGTCGCAGGATCCAGGAGCTGCAGGCTGGAGGGGCGTCCTGGAGCTGTCTACCCTGTGTGGGAACTTCCAAACCCTCCCAGTTGATAGCTCACAGTGGGTCACGACCTCCGCCCAAACCCTCCAGCAACGGGCTGCCGTCAATACAACCCACGTGATGCTCAGCCAGCCCTTTTAGAAGCCCCTAAGCACCTGGGTGCCCAGCTGCCCCTCATTTTCACTCAAGCTGTGGTGGGTGGGAGTGGAGGTCGGCCTGTGGTCTTAGCTCTTCCCGCCAAGGCTGCTGAGGGCAAGTCTCCGTTCCATCACTGAACCCCTCGAGTGGCAGAGCGGACGGCACTGGGATGGGAATCCTGACGCCAGGATTCGCGTCCCAGCTCCCACCATCCCAGCCACGGGATCCTTATCAAGTTCGGGGGCCCTTCTTGGGCCCCAGTTTGCCCATGTGTCAAATAAGGGGGCCCTGCCAACCCGGCTCTGCATCAGAATCATCTGGAAGCTTACTAAAAGCCAGATTTTGGGCCTCCGCCATAACTGAATCAGGTTCCCTGGGCGTGGGGTGTGTCCCAAGTGTTTGAAACGAACTCCTTGTAGAGTAGCCAACCCTGAGACTCCAGGGCCCAGGAATCCCACAGGCGTCTGGTTTTCATTCTCTGCCCGCCTCAAGGAACTCCTCACGTTTCCCCTATGTGTGAAGTAGTCATGGCTGAGAAAGCATGGTGCCCTCGGCTTCTCTCTTTTGTCCCTTGCTCCTCAGGGAGTGGTGAATGGCTGGTGCCATCCACGGGGACTCAGATCCAAGCAGAGACGTCCCAGGAAGCACACTGCCTTCTGGCGGGGCCTTTCTGCTCCCTCACGTGTGCCCAGGGAGCGGGAGGGCGTGCTGAGACGCTAAGCACGTGGCCCCGGTTTGTCACCTCACCGGCTGTCTCACACGTGCACCCGTCACCGGGGGGAGGGGGCGGGCAAGCCTCACCCGAGAGGCTCAGGGGCGACATCTCTCTTGAGGACCATCTGCGCAGCAAGAGCACTGTCCCTGAGCAGAGAGAATCCGGCCACTAGCCAATGTGTGGCTGACGCCTGCCGTCCTGCAACAGCAGTAGAGCACATACCCCAGGAGAGGCCTGAGGAGACTCGGAGTCTCAGCCTGGCAAGGGGGCTCCCGTTTGGACAAAGCAGCCTCCGCAAAACCCCCACCACTGCTTCCCCTCCCGTCCTGCGGGCAGCGGAGGGCCTCCCGCCTGGTGTGCTGGAAGGTCCAGGCTAGACGCCGGCACGAAGCAGCCAGCAAACTGGTTTTACGGGCTGCTCTGCATAGTGTTCTGAAAAAAATGTTGAATTAGCTGTCAGCATTTAGAAATGGGGGGGGAGGCGGGCGGATTTCCATTTAAATGTCCAGATTCCCAGCTTCTCTTGAAAAATCCATACGCCTGTCCACACTGGGCCCACCTTGCCATGTGGCCGCACCCGTGGAGGCTGAGAGCCCCCCGTTTGGGGGAAGGCGAGACTCCCCACATGGCCCAGAACCAAAGGCACGAGTTGACACACCGAAAGAACCTGGTCAGGATCTAGCATAGGACCAAGGGTCATCACTGCAAAACCCCAGAATGCTGGGACAAACAGCCTACGAGCTTGCAGAAAGATGGAAGCAGCAAGTCCCACGCGAGGGAGGAGGAGACAGCACGGACCTCCCAACGGCCACCAAACAGGAGCCTCACATGCAACGCAGCTGCACCTTCTAATTCTGAGGGAAAACAATTGCCAATCTAGACCGCTACAGACTCTAAGAAAAAGTAAATAAAAAAGGATGAGGGTAGAATAAAATCATTTTCAGCCACCAGTGGTCTCTAAAACTGTGCCGGTCACACACCTTTTCTCAGCAAGCTATGAAAGAATGTGCTCCAGCAAAAAAAGAGGCAGAAAACCGAGAAAGATGATAACGCGGACTCTGGCCCAGCAGAGAGACGAGAGAGTTCCCCGAAGACAAGACAGCCCCAAGATGGTGGCTGGGCTGCAGGCCTGGGTGCTCCCCCGCCACTGGGACCCAGGGGACAGAGGCTCTAGAAGAGCCGCCTCAATTATGGGATGGCTTTGAGGGTAGCTCAAGGAGGAGCCTTACTATTCTGGCAGAGAATCTGGGGACGAATTAGTAACAGATGTAAAACACAGACAGATGGAAAAAGAACAGCTATTAACTCTAGAAGAAACACAATCAGCTGTGAGGAACAGCTCTATGGGCCTGGTACTATAAATACTGACGGTTTACACGGTGCAATTAGGAGAACGGAGGGGGCAACGCTGGGAGTGACAAGGGTGGGCCAGCAGCTCTAAGAGAGCTAACTTCTTTTTTGTTTAAGATTTTATTTTTTTAAGTAATCTCTACACCCAGTGTGGGGCTCAAACTCACAACGCCAAGGTCAGGAGTCATATGCTCCACCGACTGAGCCAGCCAGGCACCCCCAGGAGAACTAATTTCTTGTCTCACATGGGAGGAAGGCAGCAAGAGATAGGAATTGCCATAATACCATGCTGCTTAGGAAAGGGAGGTAGCAAGACAGAAGGCTGAGGTGTCTGGAGAATGGGAAGGAATGGGGTGAAGGCTTCTCATTTCCATCATGATTATTTGTAGAATGGCTGGCATTTGACTTTTTAAACTATGTATAACTTCTATAAGAATGAAAACAAACAAAGCTCAAGGAGACAGAGGATCTGGCCACCCGAGGCCCCATTCCTGCAGGCAATAGTTAGCCGAGGCTAAGAGGTGGCTGCCCCAAGTCAGGGCATAACCCCCCCAGTTCTCCCCAAAGGCTCCCTCACTTCTTTACGTGTCCTGCATGGCCCCTGGTGGCACGTGTTATTCTTCCAGGTTCTGAATCTACACAAACACCCACCCGTCCATCCATAGTAGCTCATCTGGACCTTTCCTGGTACCTCCTGGGTTATCAGCACTCAGAGACAGCAAGAGTATGTTGCTGCTGCTAGGCTCAAGGGGGTGGGCAGTCACCACACTGTCTGGTCAGAGTCTCCAGGAGGGAAGCACCCCATGCAGTCAGGACAGGCTTCCCAGAGGAAGCATCTCAATAGCAGAGCCTGAGACAACACGGCCACAGGCGTGCATGTGGGGAAGGCAAGTGCAGATGCCTACTTTTGGCAGCTTCTAGGTCCCAGACGCGGATGGAGCCTGACTGGGAGCCGGCCACGATGAGCTCCTCTGGGGTATTGAGGCGGACACTCTCCACTGGGGACGTGTGACCCGTCAGGCTCTGTGGAGAGAGGGTAGCAGTTTCAGTGCCTTGCGTGGAAAAACCCCCAGCTGCTGCCCCATATTCTGGCTCCCTGGGAAGGGCATCAGCAAGAAGTGGCTCAAGCAGGGAGGCTGTGCTCCATGGAGCCACATCTAGGCTTTTCTGCGGACAGGCTGGGCAGCTGCTTCTCTTGGTCTCAGCCTCCAGGGTTAAAAGTGGGCCAGACCCCTGTCCTGCCCCAACCCCTTCCCACGGCCTACTGTGCCCCTGATGTGGGCATCATTTGCCAAAGTGGCCCTGGGCCCCTTGGAGGGGGGTAGCAGCTGACCCTCCAGCCCTGAGTCCAAAGCACTGCTCACCTAGGCTCTGCTTCCGTCTCCACTCTGCCTGGCCAAGCCCCTCGGTGGGAGAACCCCTGCCAGAACCGAGGCCTGGCTCACAATGGCACACATCTCACCCGCCTGGAATGCCTGGGTCCCCGGGGGCTGTCCCTGGTAGAGGTCCCTGGCAGGGAATTGTGGAACCCAGAGAGATCCTATAGTGACTTTACTGGAAAAAAGTAACTGCCACCCAACTCAGGGCAGGCCAGAGCCGGAGCAGGGCTGAGCCAGCTCCTGGCCCAGCCCCTGAGAGGGGTGGGAGAAAAGGCCGGGATCTGAAGTCCATGGCATCTGTCACTCCCCGCCCAGCACTGGTCACCCCAAAGCACAGCGGAGACGCCATCATCGTTTGCCAAGACAACATTCTGGGGGGGGGGGGGGGCGGTAGGGGAAACCGCTCCCCAGCAGAACTGCCCAAAGGCCAGTCACAAGCAGCTGCGTGACTCCCAGCCATCACCGGCGGGAGTATAAATGGGTATAAACGCCATGGGGGGGCAACTGGGCAAAATCGGTCCACATTTAGAAATCCACATCCACTGCACACCAGCAACTCCACCCCAGGGAGCCTACCCCGTGTGTGCTCAAGCACAAGGCAAGCCAAACAGACCCAAGGTCATTCACCACAGGGAATCTTTCTCACAAAAGACCAGAGGCTATATAAATGCCCACCAGAGGAAACTGGTCTGCTAAGCTGCAGTCACCCTCACAACAGAATACTATTTGGCTATAAAAATGAACGAGGCGACCGTCTGAAGATGATAAACACTGATCTCCATGACACTTTTAGGTGAAAAAAGGTGGAGAACGGTGTATATAGGATACTGTTTGTATAAACAAGAAAAAAGGTGGGGGACGGGGAAGGAAACAGATCTACATATTTGCTCACAGATGTAGAAAATAGTTCTGGAAGGACACAGGGTAATCAGGGGCGTGGCTGTCCCCAGAGAGGGATGTGGGGGTCAGGGGAGGAAAGAAGACCTCTCACTTCTTACCCCGTGTCCCTTGGACAGTGAGCTATATGAGCTCACGTGTGCTCAGAACACACAGAGACCATTAGACGTGGACCACACAGAGGGGACTAGTAGATGTCTAAATCTGGGGGTGAGCAAGAAGTCGCTGGGTCTGCGGCACTCAGAGGCCTGCAGGCTGACCCCCGAGTAAGAAGTGGGACGAGAGCATGGGGACACTTCGGGCCCGTTTTGGCCAGTGTTTGTTGGCTCGTTTTCCATCTGTATGTTACTTTGGCATTTTGCGGGGGTGGGACACATTGGAAGCCTGAAAACAAAGCAGCGAAACAAAACAAAGCAATTTCAATTCTGTTCTTCACCTGGGCCCCAGTTCAGCTGGGATCTCAGTCCTTGGCTGCATCTCACAGAATTACTGAGGTGATGAAGTTGCTACTAAAAAAAAAAAAATCACTTCCCATCCCTTTTTATCTTTATCTTTCGTGGCCAAGAATCAAAAGAATGTTAATACCCTGTGCTGGCAAGGTCACGGAGGGGGAGAGGGCAGGTGCCTATGCTGCCGGAGAGAATGAGAATTGATTTCTGGAGGGCAATTTGGCAATATGTTTTGAAAGCTTTTTAAAAAAAAGTGCACACCCTCAGATAATGCAACCATCACAAATCTGCTCAAAGATTGAGGGCGATGAGGACGTTCACCTCTGGCTGAGTAGAGCCAAAACGCTGGAAATCACTTTTATGCTGGGCACAGGGCGTGGCAAAGCTAATTCCGGCTCATCCCTACAATGGACCACGAAGCCATTAAAAACCATGTTGTAGAAGGGTATTTGTTGACGCTGGAAAATGCTCGCAAACAATAGAGATTGTTCTCTTCAAAACCCAGACTACAGGAGAGTTAAGACAGTGTTCCAAAAATATGTTGTTCTACATCCACGTGGTGCACGTGGGTTAGGTGTTTGCACGTGCCTGTGTACACGCGTGTGCACGCACACGGATCTATACCAGCACCTGGACGGACACAGACCAAAATACCAACTGTAGTGGTCTTCGGATGATGGAAATAGATAGAATTCATTTTTGTATTTTTTCCTCCTTTATATTTTCCTGTTTTGGAAGACAGTTTTTTGACAAGGAATTCATTGTGTGACCAGGGGGAAAGTGCTATTAAAGAACCAGCTCTCTAACCAGCTTCAGCCAGGCGCCCTCAAATCCTTTTTTGTGGAACCAGAGAGGAGATGGTTCAAAGTAACCTCCAAGTGCTGCTGATAGGTGGGCGGATGGGCCAGTGGGTGAGCCTCCATCTCGGGCCCATGGGCTTATTTTAGCTTTCTCACACAGGCTCCCTGGAACTCTGTCCACCACCAGGGGACTTCCCAATATATGAGGGCTGGCCACGGTCCCAGCCATCCTGCGGGCACTGATGCTGTGTTGTGTCCCCCTAGCCTCCTGCTGGGTGCCCTGGGCCCGACAGAGCCTGCAGAGCCATGTGCGCCCCCCCCCCCACCCCCCCCGCAGCCCCCCCCCCCCGGACCTCTGCCCTGTTCCCCACGGGCCGGCGAGGCTCACCATGATGCAGTTGGGTTTGTTGATGGACCACAGGTTGACACGGCAGTCGTCCCCACCGGTAGCCAGCAGCCGCCCGGAGGCCTTGCCCAGGACCAGCGAGGACACATTGCTGGCATGGGCGACAATCTCCTCTACACAAGGAAGGACAGGAGGAGAAGGCAGTCAGAGGGCTAGTCGCAGCCTTGCGGAGGAAGGCTGGGCGCTGCCCAGCGTGGCCCCTGGTCCTGGCACCCGAAGCCCAGGTGGAAGGCTCTGCCCGCTTCAGCTCCCCTTTGGTGCCAGACACGCTGGCACGACCCAGAAGCCCGGCTGTGAGGGCAGGCCTTGCACCCGAGGCAGGAACGACTACTTCCCAACTTCGGGGATTCCTGCCCCACCCTCAGGCCACAAGGTTTGCTCTTTTCTCTGCACGTCAACGGCAATATTATTATGCTTACTCTGCTCAATTTAAAACACTGACTTGCCTTCTGTATTTAGCTCTGTCTACACAGACAAGCAATAAAATCCCTAAATTACAAGACTGATACGTTCATTATGCTTTTTCTAGAATACAAAACGAAAAACAATTATTATAATGCAAAATACTGACTCATGTAACCACCTAAGCATCTCTCTGCTGCTGCTTGCTATCCACGTAAACCCACTTTGGGGAACACACTTTGAGAACCATTCAGGTCCACTCTCGACACGCTGTCTCCAAGTGAGCTCACCCAGGGCTTCAGCCCACAGCTTCAGAATCATGGACGAGGTTCTGGTCTGAGCTCTGCTACTGCCGGCTGTGTGGCCTTGGACCAGTCACTCCCCCTCTCTGCGGTCACTCCCCCTCATCTGGTAAACGGGGATAATAACAGTGCCTGCCTCACTGAGTTGCTGCGGACCCACCGAGAACATGCTGTAGGCTGTGCTCGGTGTTGTTAGTAAGGCTAAGGCACAGACGGTGGGTGATGGGGACCCCGGCAGGCCCAGGAGGGTGGACTGCATGAGGGTGGGAGGCAGGAGGCGGCCGACTGGGAGGCCTGGGGAGGAGGGGCGGGAGTGAGGGCGGACCAGACAGAGTGGGTGGTATGGCCACGGTGGGCAGCCGTGAGGGCCCCTGACCCGGGCTGCTGGGGAAGCAGCGGGGAGCAGCCAACATGGACCACGGAGGGTCTCGTCAGGGCTCCAAAGAGAAGACATGAGCAAGGAACCAAGAGGCAGCCCAGGCCTCCAAGCCAGGCCCTGAGTGAGTTCCTCCTGGGAACAGGGAGGACAAAAAGGTCTCCCCGTCCCAGCAAAGGGAAACTCCCAACATGCCGACACCCTGAGGCAACTGGGAGCCTGGCTTGACTCGGAGGGAAAGGGCTTGCTGTTGTTCCGCAGAAGGCCTCTCCTGCGCTCCAGCTCCGGCTTCCACCCTGCGTGGGGGTCTCTGTGGCACGGGCTTCAGACTGGGAAACAGGGCCCAGAAAGGCTGTCTGTCAGGCAGCGTGGCTCAGAGGGGTTGTCAAAACTGCCCAGGGGGCCAGACCCCAGGCTTGACCTCACAGATGACACCCCACCTCAGGGCCCGGCCTGGCCAAAGCCAGGGATGGGCAGCGCCCAGCCCCAGCAGAGGTGAGAGTCTCCTGCAGGCCCAAACGTCAGTGGGGGCCTCGGGGACCCCATCACTGGACCCAAGGGCGCTGAGCCCCTCCCTAGTCCTCATCCCAACTATGGAGCCTTCTGTCCTCTGGACACTGTAGGGACAGATGCCTGGGGTGCTCTGGGGCTTTGGCCATAGACTCTCATCAGTTCAAGAGCTTCTGTTGGGCCCCAGATTTGGCTGGCCAAATCAGAGGGCAAACCACCTTCTCTCTGAGCACTCTGTTCCCAAGCCTTGGGCCCTCTCTCCTTCTCTGAAAACACTCCCTGCATGCACTGCCCCCCAGTTGTGACCTACCTGTAAGGTCTGGGTGTCTACCCTGGCTCTCACCCTTCCCAGGGAAAGTTCCGGCTGGGCCCCACCTCACCAGGCCTCCTTGGGCACACTGCTACTCCTCTCTGGGCCTCAGGACTACTGCCCCTGGAGACAGCCCTTAATTCATAATATACGTTGTTTTCTGGGTGTCTGCTCTAGACCCAGCACTGGGGAGCCAGGGGGGAAAGACAGCGAGAAGTTTCCTGTGTCCATGCTACAGCCTGATCAGATGGGTCCTGGGACAGGTCATCCAGCTGAGGACCCACAGACATTGGGGTGAGAAGGATCTGTAGGCTAGGCCCTTCTAGAGGGGCTCAGATCACTCCCCTCTAAGTAGCCTGCCTAGGGTCTCCAGCCTGCCTGAAGCCCCTAGAGGGGCCAGGGACCGCGGGAAGAGGGAGGTAGGCCATGGGCACCAGGCAGAGGAGGCCTCGGCAGGGGCACCAGCCCCAGTCCTCCCCCTCTAGCCTGAAGGACAGCATCCACCAGTGGCCCAGGCCTGGGTACTGAATTCGAGTGCAAACAAACACAATTCCTCACAGCATCTCTTGGCCAGGCCAGGCTGATGGCTGCAGGCCTGTACCAGCTTCCCAAGCTCACCTGGTACAACCTGGGCCCCACATCCCAGCCAGAGCTGGGGACACTGCATTCGGTCAGGGGTGCTGAGGATTTGCATCCTTAACGGAAGGTGCAGAGAACCAGGCTTCAGTGACTCAAGTTGGCCTAGCACCTTCTGATCCTTGCTGGACTCTATAGGCACAAGGAGCCAGGGGTCATTTGGCTTTGGGCTCTTCAGATAGCTTATACTCATGGAGACTGCTATGCACATGAACTTGTCAGCAGGGTCCAACATGCCTGATCATATTACCTCTTGTTTGAACACTCTGATGGCTTGCCTTTGCCTTGAAGATAGAGCCAAGGCCTCAGAAAGGCTGGGGTCCTGTGGACATATGCCCCTGAAGACCCCAACAGCCTCATGTGGCACATTCTTTCCACTGATGTGTGGCAGCCTATAGACCCTTTAAGCCCTTCCAACATGCTGAGCGTCCTGCCCCAGGGCCTTTGTATATGCTGTTTAGGCAGCCTACAGCACTCCCCTACCCCACCGGCCAGCAGCTAGTTAATTGATTCAAAGCACATGTCCCAGCTTGGAATCAGACAAGGAGAAATGGAGGGGTGTGGCTACCTGATTTCTGCCTCTTGCTCTCCCAGGCTCTGCGCCCCATTGCACAGGGACCTCATCTATTTTGCAACCTGCTCCTCCCCACCCCCAAACTATCTCCCCAGTGCTTGGTTCTATGCTCAGGAAAGACCAGCTATTGAGGGACTACATAACACCAATCAATACAAAGCCACCCTGTTCTCCTTGGGAGCCCATAACAGGGTTCTCTCAGAACCCTAGGGCTAAGAAACAATTTGAAACTACCCAAACCTCTCATTTTACCTGTGAGCACACTGAAGTCCAGCAAAGGGCTTTGTCCAGGTTCTCACAGTTAAAGAGTGGAGGAGCCTTGCCCAGCTTCTGAAAACCGCTCAGGGACAGCTCATAGCAGAAGGTGACCAGTTTGGGCACACCGAATTTACGCCAAGCAGTTATTATAGGTGGGGTAAGGCACTTCCCAAAATATGATCCGGGGGACCTTGGAATCCTGAAGATCCTTTCTGGGGGTCCAAGAAAACTAAACTACTTTCATAATAAAATACCAAGGTGGTATTTGACTTTTACACTCTGGTTTGCTCACAAGCATACAGGGGGGTTTTCGGGAAGATACAAGGCATGTGATGACACCATCTCTAATGATGTTTGACTGTACACTCTTGTGTCTTAAAATGCCTGCGTATTGACTTCTAACATGGAAATACTGACAACTCCCATGAACAAAAACTCGTTGGGGTCCTTAATAATTTTTCAAAGTATAAAGAGGTCCTAAGATCAGAAAGTTTAGAGCTGCTAGTGGAGAATAATGTGAGGGTGGGTGGTGCTGGTGCTCAGTGACATTCCAGAGCACTGCCAACATCTCTCAGCCTACCCTCTCACCACCCCCACCCCCAGCCCCAAGATTCCGCCATCTCACGGGGGGAAGCTGACTTGTGAGAGGTCTGCAAATGCCAGGACACCTCTCAGCATCTCTCCCCCAGTCCCGCCCATCAGCCTAATTGCACTAAGTGCTTCTCTACGTTCACCACCCCGCGTGGGTCTCACAGCAGCTCCACAATGCAGGTGTGATTAGCTCATTGTACAGATAGGAAATTGAGCCTCAGAGAGGTTAAGTCACCTGCCCAGTGTCACCCCTCTAAGAAGTGCCAAAGTCATGATTTGCATCCTGGTCTATCTCACTCCAAGGCTGGGAATCTCCCTCTGTGCCAAGAATAGGAGATAAAGCCGGGGGTTCAGGCCAGCCAGCAACAAGCAGCTAATAGGATAAATCGAGTGAGAAAGGGAAAAAAAAAAATCACTCACGTAACTTCCAGGCCGTCTTGGTGACCACAGGGGTGGCCATCCTTCAGTTGGCTGGCACCTGAAGCTCCACCCACTAATTAGACTGTGCTTCGCTTGTGGGGTGGGGGTGGATCCCCCCCCAGACCCGCCAATCAAGTTGGCAGGGAGTTCCCACACATCCAGGCAGAGGGAATGCCTCCTGTCTCAGCCCTGGACCGCCTCGTGGTTTTAGATCATTCACAGCAGCCACAGCAACGGCCTGTGTGTGCCCGTGTGGATTCCGGATTCTGGAAGGTCAGGCTCCAGCCATGTCAGTTCAGCACTGGGCTGGAACACAAACAGAGGCGATGGCTTGTCAGAAAACACTTGGTGAGAGTTCGGGGAACTCTGGGCTTGCAGAACTAGAGCGCAGCTCCCCGGATCACCAAGGCTACTGGAGAGAGAGACGCCCATCAGAGCCAGGAGCTGCACTGCAAGTCGTGTTTGAGAATCTGGAGGGGGGCACCTCAGGCAGGGTGGTTTGGACCACAGGGGGAGAAACCTCTGGGAGGTTTCTCTCTCTTGGCCATCCCAGAGGCCAGGATGATGGGATGGGAGGAGGCTGTTTCGGGAGGCTGGCTGCCCGAAGTGCAGCAGCCGCCGCAGTGGGGCGGGGAAGACCACATGTCTGCCGTTCACAGAGATTTCTGGGAGTCACTGTTTCGTCTGACACTGCGGGAAGGGGGTGGAGTCAGAAGCAAAGCTTTGGGGCCCAGGAGAGGCACTCCAGAGGCAGGCATTTAAGTCTTCTCTGGGAAGAATGTCAAAGAGGGCCCTGAGGGTCCAATCCCTCCGTTGGCGGCAAGGGAACTACTCGCGGTCCCCGCAATTCCCAAAGACAGTCCTGGGAACCCTGAGTCAGTATGCGTCCCCAACTCTAAAAGGTCACCTCATGAAGCCTCTACCCCCTTCTTCCAAGCCTCTTTCCCATGAACGCTCTCTTCGCCCCTTCTCTCCTGGGGTCCCCAGTTCTGCCTCTCTAGTCCTCTGTTCATTCCCCTTCTCCTTGCCGCCTGTGTCCCCCATTCGTGCACATCCTGTCTCCTGGGCTCCTTAACTTGACTCCTGCCTCGCCAGGCCCGCTTTATTCCCCTTCCTCTTCCGCTATCAGTATCCCCCATTCATTCACTCTCCTGCTTCCAGTATCCGCATTCATCACTCAGCCTCCTGCAGACCCCCGGCTCCTCTTCCGGCTTCCCTGGTTTTCCCCTCCGGCCCCCACGCCCGTGCCGCCCGTCTCGCCCGTCCCGAGGCTGGGGCTGGTCCCTCGGCCTCGCCTGATCCTCCCACTCCTCTCAGCTCGCGGGGCACGGGATCCAACTCCCCCCCAACTCCCCCGGAGCCCTCTCCGCCACAGCCCGGCTCGGCCCCGCCTGGCTCGGCCCAGTATTGGGCCCATAGTCCCCCTCGCCTCCTCGCCCCCTCGCCCACTCCACCTGCAGCTGAGGCTCCCGAGGCCGAGGCTCTCCTCCTGGCGCGACCCCCACTTGCCTCCATCCCCTGCCCTGATTGGCCGCTGCTTGACAACCGACCCTCACAACAAAACCTCCGGCTCAGAGCCCCGCCCCCTCACTTCACGCACCAATCAGCCGCCGCGAGCTCTCCACCTCCAGCCAGGTTTGACCAATCGAAGCAGGCGCTTCTGCCGCTCTTCCTAGGTACTCGCCCCCTTTTCCTGAATTGGACTAATCATGAGGAAGGAGACTTCAAGAGCCGCCCCTCGGCTTCTAATGAACCAATGAGGGCTGCCATTTCTTTGGTCCCGCCTCCGTCTCAAGCTTTCCCTTTCCTCCCCTTTCTTTCCTCTCCCTCGCCAGAAGACCCTCCGATGCCGTCTGCGCCAATCGCTTTGTAACCATCCCTATTTAACCAATAAGCGCTCGCCTTATTGGAAAACCAATTCCCAGGTAGCCAATGGAAAGGGTACGTCAGGAGCAGCGTGAAGCGGTGGCCCTTCCATCTTGGAGTGGGGCAAGGCGGAGACGAGGTCTTCGCCCTTTGCTATATAGTTCCTACTACTTCTCTTTAGTCGGTCTCAGGACTTTGCCCCTCTTCTTTGGCTCTGACGGGAGACCTACAGGGAGACGGAGACTGATCCCGGGTCCGAGCCGGGAGCAGAGCCCCGGAGCGCTGCACCACGGCTGCGGCGTCGGTGAATGGATGAGTGGGCTGCTCCTTTAAAAGGACCACCAACTAGAAATCCGAGAAAGTCCGGCTTTATTGGACTAGTGGTAGGTGGGCTTAGGGAAGGGCCGTAACTGGCGGGAGCCTGGGCCCCACACGTGGTTGGGCCGCCCGGGAGCCGCTTAGGAGGGACTGGACCCCACAGGAGGTGCCCAGGGCCTGGTGCCTAAAGACCTCCGAAGCTCCCCGTTTATCTGCCAGCCTATCACTGCAGCTCAGGGCAGCCTGATCGCTCGTAACGCCTCCGACGACCCTAAGAGCAGGAATCCTGTTCCCATTTACGGATAAGGAAGCTGAGGCCTAGATTAAGGCGCTTGTAATAGGCCACACGACCAAAAAGAATACTGTCGGACTTGAACCCTTGGTGTTAAAGCAAAGTCTGTGGGTTTCTCCACTGAACTGCACTCACCCCCAGAGAGAGGCAGAGGGTTCACCCCTCACGTTGTGCTTTTGGGGAGTGGGTCGAGAGACATATGTGGGCACTATCAAAAGAGAACTAGATTAGCAGAATAAAATCTGATCAACCCTGTCCACTCTGTATTATTTCCCCCTCAACTTTTCATTGTGAAAAGCTCCGCAGAGAAACTTGAAAGAATTCTACGATGATGTATAATAGTTTAATGGTACAGTCCGCCTGGTGGATAACCCAACACTTGCTAATTTTTCCATATTTGCTTTGCACCATTTAGGTGTTTTCTCTGAGCGATTTGGAAGTTGTCAACATCAAGACATTTTACCCCTAAATGACACGAAATACTGAGCATGTACCTCTTAAAAATAAGGCTCTTGTCCTACACAACCGTCGTATCCCCACACAAAAGAAAACAGAATTCTCTGAAATCCAGTCCAGATTTCCCCAATCATCCCCAAAAGCTATATAAAGCTTTTTTTTTTTTTTTTTTCCTAACTGGGAAACAAACAATATTCACCACACTTGGCTCTTTTAAGCTCATTCTGTTTCAGTCCCCCATTTTTTTTTAATGACATTGATCTTTTGAAGAGATTGATTGGGCCTTTTACCTTGTAGATTGCTCTATATTATGATTTTTGTCTCACTGTTTCCTGCTAGTGTCATTTCCCTTGTTTCTTTCCCTCTGAATTTTTTGCTAAGTGGAAGTTAAAGCTTGATTAGGTTCAGGATCAGCATTTTAAAACCCTTCATATTGAAGTATAATACACCTACCCCACAGGGCATGTACTGTAAGTGTAAAAGGGAGTTTTCACAAACTGAACATGCTCAGGTCCAGAAGAACATTCCTAGCATCCCAGAAGCCCCCATTGTGCTCCCTTACACCCCAAGAGAGACAACTATTCTGATGCCATCAGTTAATTAATTTGCCTGCTTTTTTTTTTTTTCTATATAAATGGACTCATGCAGCATGTACTTTTCTGTATCTGGGATCTTTTGATATTGCATATGAGGAATCCGATATGTTACTCCTTGTGGTTATAGTTCATTCACGTTGTGTAACCTATGACTGATATTTTAGGCTAGATCACTTTTTTTTCAGGGAGCTGTCCTGTGCCTTATAGATGTTTGCAGGGTGTTTAGCAGCACACCCAGCCCCTACACACTAGATGCCAGTACCACTCTCATACCAGTTGTGACAACCAAATATGTCTCAAGACCACAATTTATGTCTCCCTTCTACTCTTGATGGGCATCTGGGTCGTTTCCAGCTTGGTACTAATACTGCTGCTGCCGATGAACATTCTAGTACATGCCTTTTAGTGGATGTATATGTGCATCTTGGTTGAGTTGTTCATCGTTCTTGTTCACTGAATGGATGGATGAAGAAATGGATGGGGGAGGGTGGGTGGATGGGTGGATGGAGCAGAACCTAGGAGCAGAATTGTTGAGCCAAAGTTTAGTTTTACTAGATATGGCCAGTTTTCCAAAGGGGTTGTATAGATTGACCCTTCCACTGGGAAAGCTATTTGAGAGTTCCAGTTGCTTCTCATCCTCCCAACTCTTACTCATTTTATGCATACTAGTGGGTGTGTGGTGGCATTTTATATCTTGGTTGATTAATGAGTTTGACACTTTCATGTGTTTATTGGCCATTTTTTAAGCTAACATTGAGTGCTTTTTACGTGCCACTTCCGGTCCTCACTGCTTTACAAGTCTTTTTTTTTTTTTAAAGAGATTTATTTATTTTGAGAGAGTGTGAATGAGAGAGAGAGAGGGGGGAGGGTTAGAGGGAGAAGCAGGCTCCTTGCTGAGCAGGGAGCCCGATGTGGGATTCAATCCCGGGACCCCAGGATCATGACCTGAGCCGAAGGCAGTCGCTTAACCGACTGAGCCACCCAGGCGCCCTACAAGTCTTATTTAAGACAACAACAGGGCCATCCCATTTCACAGATGGCTAAATAGTGGCTGGTAAGATGCAGAGCTGGGATGCCGTTCTTTGCAGTCTAATGTGGAGCTCCCGAGTTCTGGAGCATGCACCTTGGCCTTGCCACTCACCCTCTGTCATCTGGGCCACCCTAGCCACGTTGTTGAGATCTAACCAGTTGTTTGAAGGTGGCCATGGGACCATCTGCAGGGGGGCCGCAAAGACTGAACATTCCAATGGTGAGAATTCCAAAGGAGAGGGAGCAATTGAGGAAAGGGGCCAAGGTGGGTGGGGACCGGGGGAGTCTCAGGCTATAGATAAAGAAGGGAAGGAGAAGAAGCCTCCGCTAGAACTTGTGAAACATGAGGTATGGACGGCAAATGAAAAGTGTGTTTATGTGCAACTAATGAATCGTTGAACACTACATCAAAAACTGATGATGTACCATATGTTGGCTAACTGAACATAATAAAAAAGAATGAAAGGAAAGTGTGTTTATTTACAGGAAAGTCATGAGAAGCAGGAGAGACAGGGCTGCTGGGAGGCGGGGTGGCAGTGAGGTCAGGCGCTGGAGGGGACGGTCATTTGCTGGCTGTAGAGAGCCCAGGGGCCAGGCCGTGGAGGCGGGTTCTTGCTCTGGCAGCTTCGGCTTCGGCCGAGCATCAGACGAAGACTTTCAGGAACTCCACCAGGCGTGGGTCCTTGTGGAGCTTTTCCTCCAGAGCCAGGTACTTGAGCGGGGCCAGCTCCTTGTGGCTGAAATCAGAGGGAGGAACAGGAGGTGGTGAGGGCTCACAGAGCTCCACCCCAGCCTCCCGAGGGTCCTCTCCCGGCTCTCCGCTCCCCCTCACCGGTGGAGCCGCTGCTCCAGGATGCGGATGCGGAACATGGCCTGAGAGCAGTAACTCAGGTACCAGTCCTCGACCTCGGCCGTCAAGGTCACCTGGTTCTCCTGGTACCACTGCTGCTTCTTCTGCAGCTCCTGGGTCTCCTGCGGATGAGGGGAGGAGAGAGCAGGTGGGGTTGAAGAGGGCTGGCCCTCACCCAGGCTGCCCGCCGAAATCCCGTTGGTCCCGGGACAGCCTCAGGAGGGCTGGCCCCGCCGCCACCACCCACAGGAGCCAGAGCGGCAGAGGCGGGGGCCACAAAATATCTTGCGTGGGAGCCAGTGGGGACATGTTTAGAGGGATATCGTGTCCAGGAGGAGCAAGGCTCAAGACAGAGACGGCCTTGTGAACAAGTTTCTAATGTTTTCGGAGCTTGTCTGCAAATGAAGGGCATTACACGCCCCTGGTGCACAGCATAGAGCTTGTTGTGAAGATTAAGTGGTATAATGCGTGCAAATCACATGGTATGTAGCGGAAAGAAATGGGACAAAGACTAGGAGTTGTTGTACCCCCCTGCCATCCACCCACCCATGTCATCCAGCCCGCTATCTACCTTTCCACCCAACAAGCAAGGACGAGGAAGGACAACTCTGCCTTTTGGCCACTCTGAGCACTGATAATATTCATCCCCTCACCAGTCCCTCCCAAGTGTTGGAGATGGTGAGCAGACCGCCCCGGGTCCATTCTCTGGATGCGGACCTGGAGGTTCCCTCCCCTGCCCCAGGCGGGGGGCCCAGGCCGCACCTTTTCAAAACGGGCCTGGATGAGGTTGGCCTTGTCGATGAGCCGCTGCTTGAAGTCACTGAGGCACTCGTCCTTGACCCGCATGGCCTGCCAGCGCGTCAGCTTCTCTCCCGGAGGGAGCTGGGCCAGGAACGGGGCCAGGTAGTCCAGCTGGGCCTCCACCTGCCGCAGGTGCTCCTCGTGCATCACGCGCTCCTGTGGGCGGTGTCGGCGGAGTCAGGGCGCCAGCGCAGGCTGCAGAGACCCCCCAGACCACCTCCGCAACATGTGACGACCCCACACGAGGCCTTAAATCCAGATCCCGGAGCCTGGCACCTCTGGGACTAGGCATCAGAGGGGACCTCTGTGCTGTCCCTCATAGCCAACTCTGTCTTACGTGAATTCACGTCTCTCTGCCTGAGCCTCAGCGCGTCACTCACGCTCGGCAGATGCTTGAGCAATAAATGGTAATAAATGGTGGTTATAGCAATGTTAAATCAAAAGCTGCCAGTAAACCCCCCCTCCTTTTTCACTGCCCTCCTTATGGCCTGTGTCGGCAGATAGGGGCCAGTGAGGTTGGAGATGTGCGGGTCAGCCCCCATCCCCCAGGAGTCTGAGAACCAGTTATCTATGCCCTGTCCTGCCACGCCAACCCCAAACTATTTTTAGAAATCTCTACTTGGTTGGTGTAGGGGATTTAGAAACTGGCCTTGAAAACCCCAGCTGGGCCTTGCAGCTTGAGGGTGTAACCCAGATGTCCTGTGCTGCAGGTGCCCGAGAATTCAGGCTGTGGCCAGAGTCTGCTCACTGGGGTGACAGGCCCAGGTCCTGAACTTGAGGAGAGGCCTAGGTGGAGGTGGGTACAGGATTTTCCTTCTGTCCCCATGCAGTAGAGGCCTCGGCTTGGCCATAACCCCTGGAGGTGGCAGGGGTGTGGGGCAGACCTGGTCTGGATCCTGCATGCTCTTTGGTGTTCATTGGAGAAATGGCCACTCAGCAAGGATGACCACAAGGGTGACCTTGTGGATGGATGACCACACTGACATCAGGAGCGTCATCCCCTATAAAGGGCTTCCTGGCAGAGTCCCTAATCATCCTCACCACCCTGGAGGACTGGGGGGGGGGGGCGGGGGGAGGGTCCAGGAAAAGCCAAGGCCGGGGCCAGGGAGTAAGGCTCACCATGGCCTCCCGATACTCTTTGCTCTTCTCATTGCGCTTGGCGTCATAGATGGAGATGGTCAGGGTGTGCACCTCCTCCTCCTCCTCTCGAAGCTTCAGGATCTCCAGCACCTGAATCAGGAAGTGGGGGAGGGCATGGTTAAGACACCCTCCACCCTCGCCATCTCCCACCTGCCCACACTCCCAGGGGACCACCTCCAGCTCCGACTCCCAGGCCTGATGTCTGGACAGCTTCTCCTCGTTCTTCAGCTTCATCATGGCCTCGTACTGGTAGAGCAGCTTCTTGGTGTGCTCCATGGGTTCCACCTGGGACAACAACAAGCACAGTGACACAGTGATGGGGGACACAGCAATGGCTAAGGTGGTAGGCGGACTCTGGAGCCAGACTGCTTGGGTTCAAATCTCCCGCTGCCATTTTCTAGCTGTGTGACAACAAGCAACTGACTTAACCTCTCTGGGCCTCAGTTTCTTCATCTATAACAACACAGATAATAAAAGACGACAAACTGGGGGCTCAGAGGGACTAAGGAACGTGGTGGGAGCGAGAGGGTTTCAATGAGGAAAGCCAGCCCCGCAGAGGTGGTAGGACTAAGACCCTCTCCTACTCCAGTGTTGGTCCCGGGACCTGGGGACGGCTCTGTCCAGGACCGGGGGGCAAGGGACAATAAGGAGTTGTCTTGGCCTGCTGGGTGGTCTTTCTTGGTAGGAAAGGGGAAGGTTTTCAAAGGAGCTGCAGAGACAAGGGTCCCCGGATGGGAGCTCCTGATTTTCCCAAGGAGCGGAGGTGAACTTCCGAGCTGGGAACCACGCATTTCCATCCCAGTGTTCCCAAGTTGCGGGGACAGCACAGAGGGCCCCGGGACCTTCTCCCCGCCCGCCCCAGCACACCCTGCCGGGCCCAGCCCCCAGGACCACCTCAAAGCTGATGCACATGTCGGGCGTCATGATGATCTTGTTGCCCTTGCTGTCCACCTCCGTGCGCCGCAGGAACTCGCGCTTGGAGGCCGTGATGCGGTCGTCCCAGCAGTGGTAGCGCAGCCGGATGCGCTCCTCCAGGATCAGAAACACGCGCTCGGCTACGTCCTCGTCTGCGGGCTTCTCAGGGTTGCGGGAGAACCGCTCTGTGATTTTCTGGGAGGCCAGAACATCATAGGATGGGAGGTGGGAAAGGGGATTTCTGTGCGTGCCCCTGAGGGCGGAAGTAAAGGACACTCAGGGACACTGGGCTCTGGGGTCTTTGGGGGAGTTTATGTGAAGCAGCCCTTCCTAGCCAGACAACGGGCTCCCGTGGCCCGGCCACCTCGGCCCTGTGTGGGGCTGCATTTCTTCTCTAGCTCTCTCCACAGGAGTCTCTTTGCTCAACTCCAGAGATGGGGAGCTCACCACCCCTCCAGGCACCCTGCTGTATCACTAAACATTCCTTACTGCTAGGAAGAGCTCCTTTGGTATATAGGAGCCATTAAACACAGTTGCCAAACCATCCATTTGTAATGATGTGGAGAAAAAAGTGCACAATTTAATGTTAAGGGAGTGACACAGGGATTCTACCTTCACACACACACACACACACACACACACACATTTCAAATAAGTTAGAAAAGACTCCCCAAACCAAACCTATTAAGACATGATAATATTTGAGAGACACCCTTCTGAGTGTGCCTTATTATAATAGTAAGGAAATAACACACTCCTGGCCCAGTGATGGAGGGCGTAGTCTGGCATCAGGCAGCCTCAGGACTGTAAAACCGGACAGGGCCCTTGGGAAAGATGCGGCTCCAGAGTTGGAGCTGTCCCCATCCCAGGGTGACCTTAGCTTGCCAGAGAGAGTGGGCACCCTGTCCCCAGGCCCAACGAGAGCTCACCACCATTGGCCGGGGGTTTGACTCCGCGCTGTTCAGAGCCAACTTCTTGACCCTCTCCCCGAAATCCACGTGGCGGTAGGAGAGGAAGTCAGTCCGTCCCTGGTAATACTCCGTCATTGTCTTCGGTGTCTCCTCCCGCTTTATCAGGCCATCCACACGGGCTGTTTCGTAAAACTCCATGACGCGGTCCATCTCAGGTTGCATGGACTTGTACGAGTGCACTGCGGTGGGAGGCGGGGTCCCGAAAGTCAGCGCAGTGAGACCAGGCGCGCTGGCCCCTAGCTGGAGAACACGACCCCAGGCCCCAGGGGGAAGGCATTGTCCATGAATGCTCATGGATGAGCAGGAGTTATGTAACCAATGCCCCACTGCTGGGTGCTTAGGTTGTTTCTAACCTTTTTGTTCTTATAAACAATACAGTGGTGAACATCTGCAGCATGCATTTTTAAATTCTTTTTTTTAAAGATTTTATTGATTTATTTGAGAGAGAGAGTGAGAGAGAGAGAGCACATGAGAGGGGGGAGGGTCAGAGGGAGAAGCAGACTCCCCGCTGAGCAGGGAGCCCGATGCAGGACTCCATCCAGGGACTCCAGGATCATGACCTGAGCCGAAGGCAGTCGCTTAACCAACTGAGCCACACAGGCGCCCGCATTTTTAAATTCTTGCCCATTATTTGCTTGGGACAAATTCTTGGCAGTAGCGCTGCTGGTCAAAAAGCATACATATATTTTTTTTAAGATTTTATTTATTTATTTGAGAGAGAGAGAGAGAGAGAGAGAGAGAGAGAGAGAGAGAGAGAGCATGAATGGGGTGAGGGGCAGAGGGAGCAGCAGACTCTCCGCTGAGCAGGGAGCCCAATGTGGCGCTCGATCCCAGGACTCCGGGATCATGACCTGAGCCCCCCGGGCTCTCCAAAGCGTACATATGTTAAAGCTATTATTATTTTGCCCAACTGCTTTCCAGAAAAGTTGCGCCAATTTGCTGTCCCATCAGTAGGGCCAGGGAGCAGCCTTCTGCTGCTTTGCTCATGCCTTGTGAGACTACTTTTGTCATCTTTGCAACATGAGGCTTATGAGACGGTCCCTTACCGATTTCCTTCCTTCGTTCCTTCCCTATATTTCAACCACCAAGTGAGATTGATCATTTTTTAAGATATATATTGACACTATGTTTTTCTTTTGTGCATCCTTGGTTAAGGCTGTCGATTCTCTTTCAAGACATGTCCTTCCTTCACTTCCCTGCCTGTTGGGCTCATGGCCACACCTCTGCCCTCTGCATCGCCCTCGTGGGGACATTTGTTGGTTTTGTTGCTCAGCATTCTGACCCCTTTAAATGTGGCCCCTACTGTGTGCCCAGCCCTAACCACAGAATGGGCATGTGGCCCTGGTTTTTGACTTTCCTGGAGGGACATTTGTCACATTTCCCTGGATTTTCTGTGCTTCCCCTCACCTCCCACACATCTGATTTGCTTAGGCAGGTGGGGCGGTTTCTGTTGCTTGCCACATCCTGGGCTCCCAGCTGGACTGGCAGTGGGGCCCACTCACCACGCAGAGCCTGGGGATGGCCTGGCTTGAAGTAGTCGATATTCAGGCCCGTGCTCTTGTTGATGTGTTTCAGCTCTAGCATGTCCTCCCGGTTCTGGTACCACTCCTTTATCTCCAAAGTCTTGGTACCTGTGGGGCCCAATCGGTGCTTGCTGCAGCCAGGCCAGCTCCCCCAGCCTCCGTTCCCCCCGCGCTTCCCAGCACACGGAGGCCAGCGGGGCCCACACTCACACCAAGAGACTGGCAGTGACGTGCCCAAGGTCACACAGAGTGCTGGGGAACCCAGTTCTCCTGCCCCCGCAGCCGGGGCTGCCTGCCTTACACTCCAAGTCCTCGTAGGTGGTGAGGCGGCACACGAGGCCGTTGCTGTTGAGATACGGTGCCCACTTCTCCAGCTTCGCCCTCTTGTACTGGATCACCTTCTTCCCATTTGGGCAGCGGGTCTCGAACACTGCAGACACAGAGTGGGCTGGGGTCCCTCCTCCCCACATCGGGGGACGGGAGGGCCGACCCCACCCAGCCGCTCATCCGATCATTGCGCTAAACTCCTCCGGGCCCTAGGCCCGCTCCAGGGCGGCAGAGGGAGGTGGTCAGCAGGGTAGCTCCTGCCCTGGGGCAGTTCTCAGGTTTGAGCCTGAGTGCAGGAGCAGTGCCCGACCACGGCACTCACTCACTGCCTAGCCTCTGCCCGGGTAGCTCTCTCTGCCGGAAACACCATCCCCTCCTGCCCTTATTGGGCTGACTTCTGATCCCTCAAAACTTAGCTCAGACTCCTCCTCCTCCTGGAAGCCCTTCCTGCCCACCTACGCCCAGCACCCCCCCCCACCCCCGAAAGCAGGGGGCTGGGCTGGGTGCTCCTCCCCTGGTTCCCATGATGCCCTCTCTAGCTCTTCCCACTCAGTTGGAATAGCCTGTGCCCTCCCTGTGGGCCAAGGCACTCCCAGACAGGAGCCTCAACAGCCAGTAGATGCCGGCATGGAACTCCAGTGTCGCTGCCCTGCTGCTTTCTCGGCCCGCTCCTCCCTGGTCCTGACACCTCCACTCACCTGGGCCATCTGGGTACTACGCTGCTTGGCCTCCTCCTGGTGAGGGGAATGACCATGTCCGGGTCCTCCCTCATTACCCACACCCCATCACCCAGCTCAGGTTAACCGAGCCCCCTCCTGCACACCAGACCCGTGTCAGGCCCTCAGCCACAGGGCTGAGTGCGTGAGGCAGGAAGGAGGTGGAACAGAGTCCCCACTCAGACCAGGGTGCACCCGGGTGCAACAGAAGGCAGGAGGGGTGGAAATGAGGGGCTGGGGCAGCCTCTGCTGACTCCCCCTGAACTGGTCCTGGGGAGGCGGGGGAATACAAATGCACAAATACCTTCCGGAGAGACCTCAATCTTCTCTACCCATGAGGATGGCATGTCGAAACTCTTATCTTCATCCTCCTTGCCCTGTTGGGAGAGGTGGGGAGGGGGCAGGCTCTTGTCAGGGCTGGGCCTTGCAGGGGCAGCTAGAGGCAGAGCCTCTGTCTTGCCCCCCAGGGCCAAGCCACGGGTGGCTGTCAGCTCCCCCAGGGGAGCCAGAGGTCCCGGGCAGTTCTGACCTGGTAGGGAGGAAGGGGAGGAGGCGCAGGAGCCCTCCCTTGACCCACCTGACTAGGACAGCCATCCCCTGCCCTGCATGCCCCATGTTCGGTCAGTCAGCATGGGCACCGGGCACAGCCACAGGTCCTTCCTTAAGACAGAGGCTTCTGGAGTCAGGTGCCCCCAAGCCCCACCCTCCAGGACCCAGCCCACGCCAGCTAGGGGTCCTGGGCCAGTAAGTCCCGCAACAGCCCCGAGCCTGTTTCCTACCTGTTAACCAGACCCAGGGGAGGATTAACTGATAGAACGTATATAAACCACTTGGGACACTGCCTTGCTACTGTTTTTTTGGTTTTGTTTTCCTTTTCGAGCCTTAGTTTGCCCATCTGTAAAATAAGGCCCGCTTTACACAAATGGTCCACAGAAACTTCGAAGAGTTTTTCCCAATTTAAAACTGTTCCACAAACGTTGCTCACGTCTGGAGGCCAGCAGGGGGCGCCTGTGCCCTGAGATTTACTGCCAGGGAGGCTCTCTGGTCTCCAGAAATGAGGACGCTGCATCAAGCTCCCCACAGCAATGGTCTCATTTTATCCCCGAGCTGTCCGAAGGATAGAGAACAGAGTCACTGTTCAGAACCCAGCCTTGGGAGCCAGTCAGATCTCAGGTTCAAGCCCCAGCTCTGCCACTCACTGGCCATTGACCTTTGGGTAAGTTACTTCCCCCCTCTGTGTGTAAGTCTTCCCATCTGTAAAACGGGATGATGATAATCATAAACAATAATACTAACACCCCCCTCACCAGGTGGTTGTAAAGATTTGGACAAGTTAATTCAGACTAAGCTCCTGCTAATTCAGGTTAAGTGCCTACTGGGCTGAATTTTGTCCCCCTAATCATGTCCTGAGCCCCAGGACTGCAGAAGGTAACTATATTTGGAGATAGGATCTTTCAAGAGGTAAAGTTAAAATGAGGTCATTAGGGTGGGCCATAATCCAGTGTGACTGGTGTCCTTGCTTGAAGAGGAGATTAAGACACACGGAAAGATCATGTGAAGAAACAAAGACAACCATCTGCAAGCTAAGGAGAGGTACGTCAGAAGAAGCCAGCACGCTGACACCTTGATCTTGGACCTCCAGCCTCCAGGACCATGAGAAAATTAATTTCTGTTGTTTAAGCCCCTCAGTGGGTGGCACTTGGTTAAGGCAACTCTAGCCACCTGATACCCCTGGTCCTGTTCCTGTGGATGTAATTGATCCCATTCTCCACCCCCCCCCATTTTACATACAGATGACGTATGATGAAGCTCTCCGTGATTGGGAATTTGCCCAAGATGTCATAGCCAAAAGCTAAGGCCTCTGGGCCCCTGACCCCCAGGCACAGGTTCTCGAGGGGACCTCCTGGAAGGGCTCCCGACTAGGAGATAGGAGAAGGATGCTGATGCCATGGGGAAGGCCCAAGGCCAATGAAGGGCTGAGAGGACAGACAAAAGCCTGGAAGCATGTGAGGGGGACCACGGTGGCTATGCAGGAAGGCCTGGAAGTGAGCCCAGGGCTTGTGGTCAAGGTCTTAGCACCCCTATTGCTGGCGACCTGCTCTTTACAGAAACAGGGCAACCATCAACCAGGGTGGACTCTATGTGGGCCTGGAGACCCAGATGCAAGTCCCCAGCCCTTCCCTACCCCACTGGGGGGGGGGGTCCTGGGCAGGTCAGTGGACCTGTCTGGGTCTTAGTTTGCCCATCTATATAAAATGAGAGCATGGTCCAGGCCCCTCTGCTTTGGGGAATCTATAATCAGTCTCTCTGGCCCATCCCCCCACCCCCCAATACACATACACAGGGTGGGGAATTGGTCAGGTTGGCCTGAAGCGGGACAGGGTATAAAGCCCCATCCCACTGCCCGGCCCCGCACCGCTGAGACCCACCAGGTTCTCCACATCTTCATCATCATTCATTCCGTCCTCCTCGTCCTCAGCCATAGACAGGTGGGCCTTATCTGTCCCCAGGAGCAGGTACTCCCACCTCACAGGGTCTCCCAGGTCAAACACCAAGTCCTGATGGGGGAAGGACCAGTTGAGCGCGCCCCACAGCCAGCACACCCCCTCCTGTTCCACAAGGAACAGCCGCACCCAGAGTAGAGGAGGGACCCGGGCCTGGGTCTCGGAGGAGCAGAATGTCGGCTCCTGGCAGCCTCTGAGAGCCCACGCCCATCCTCCTCATTTCAACAGGGAAACTGAGGCCCACCCCATCGTCCAGACTCCCCGTGAAGAAATCCTGCTGTTGGTCTCCGTGAGACTTGACAACTCTCTAGCCTGAGACAGGCCTGGGTGTGGAGGTTATCCTGCATGGTCAGGGGAGCGTCGCAAGCAGTGTTCAGAGCAGATGGAAGTCAGCAGGATTTTACGCGACAGGGAAATGGAGGGTTTGAAAAAGGGCCGCCTCACGGTTTTTACCCGTGCCAGGGAGAAGGGAAGTAGGCAGGCACACGAGGAATTGCACGGAGGCGGCAGGTGGGAATTTCTCTTCCGTGGGGTGGGGCTCCCACCTGCTTTTCATCCAGCCTACCTGAACTCAGGTGTACGGCTCAATGAATTTCCGTAAATTGGACACACCCTGGTTCCCTACACCCAGATCAAGAAATAACACATTGCCCACATTCCCGAAAGCCCTCTTGTGTCCAGTTATGACCTCCCCCAAACGTGTGCGTGTATTTCTAATGTATGTTAAGTGGACTGAGTTTTATATATATATATGTATACACACAGACACATTGTATGTGTATATGCATATATAAATTTATGGGAATTCATTGAAATGTACACTTAGGATGAGTGCACTTTTCTGCATGTATGTTGCACTTCAATACATTGTTTTTAAAAAAAAATCATTCATACAAACTAACAATCCACATTTTGTAAGGCTACACACATCAAAAGAGAGACACTAATCATATTCAGATCATTATGTATGGACAAAGGAGTGGGCTGTGGGGCTCAGCTATGGGGAAAGTCTGGAACTCTGTGGCAGCCAGCTCACCCCACAGGGGACCCCCCCTCCCCCCCCAGGACTGCCTGTCACACCCGCCCCGCCCCAGGCCCAGTACCTTGCAGCCGTTCCAGCAGTCCTGCATGTTGACCCAGTAGTTCTTATGGTTCCAGAGGCTCTCAATGCCCAGGAAGTGGTCATGCTGGGTGCTGTAGCTGCGCCCCGTGAACGGATCGATGAAAAAGCTCTCAGGCACCTCACGCTTCCCCGACAGCACCAGGACCCAGGCGTGTACCCGTAGGCCATGCAAGGGGTCGATCTTTGCTTTCTCCACCTCCTGCACAGGAAAGGTGGGTGACCATGGGCCGATGGGTGGGAAGGGGGGTGTCAGGGGCACAAACATCTCCCCAGGGCTGGGGAACCAGCAGGAGAGCTGAGTTCTGGTCCAGGGTGCAGGTTTGGCTGGCTGCATGACCTTGAGGACATCACCCAGCTTCTGAGCCTGTCGTCTTATTGATACAGTGGGAGAGTCTGAGTTTATCTGTAGTTTACAAACTGGGCCCTTTGGAGCCCTAGAGTATCTGGGATTTACTGGCTTTCTGCATTGCCATTCTGGGTGAGATTTTATCCAAAGGAAGGTAGGGGGCACTGTGTGGCTTCCTTGTCTGCTTCCCTCCGGAAGAAGGGTGACTGTGTCATGTTCATTATTACATCCACAGAGCCTGGACGAGAGGAGATGCTCAGCAAATACTACATGGAAGGAAAGGAAAGGGAGGGAGTGAGGAAAAGAGTGGGAGAGGGGGAGAGATGAGAGTATGGATGGATGAAAGGAGAGCCGGGAGAATGGATGGGAGGATGCATGGGAGGATGCAGAGCTGGGAGGATGCATGGGGAGTGTTTGTAGGTAGGTCTTTAGGGAGAGAGTCTGGAACCAGGAGAATATCAGAGCCCAGCATAGAATGAATGGGCGGCCTCAGGAAACAGAGCTGATATTAGAAATCCATCGCAGAAGCTGGCTAACCACCAGTGAGAGATCCGCACATTGCTGGGCAGAGTTGGGGGGATGGCAGGGTATGGAGGAGGGGGGATTGGGATTTGGACCTGGGGTCCACGAACACATCCCCTCCGCAACCTGTGTCAGTTGTCAGTCGCTAGCCGCCTCTCCTGGAGAGCTGAGCACAGGGGCTGAGGATGTGGACCCACCAGGAGGCGCTGTTCCTCCTCCTTCCGCCGCTTCTCCTCCTCCGCTTTGATCTCCTGCTGCTTCTTCATTTCCTGCTCCTGCTCGAACCTGCTGCTCAGGTCTCTGGGCGGTTTAATGGCGTACTTCTTAGGTGGTACCTTTTCTTCCTCCTGGACCACCTGTCACCCAACGAGAGGAAAAGGATCAGCCGCCCTGCATCGCCCGCCCCTCAGACCAGGAGGTCACAGCCGCTCTGGAGCAACACCCCACCCCCAACAGGCTTTCTGGCCCTAAATGCAGGAGTCTCAGCTCCCACTAACCTAACTTCAGGCCCTTCTGTAGAATGGGATGGGACCAGTAAGAACCTTCTCCCCAGGCTTGTTCGGAGAAGCAAAGACAGGAACACGCCCATGTGAGGTGCCAGGCACAGCAGAGACCGGGGGATGTGATTTTCTCCCCTTTGTTGCCCACGGCCCTTACAAACTACGGTCTGCATCTGACCTAGAAAGCAGGCGAATTGTCGGGAGTTGGATTTCCCAGATTCTGTCACTGGAGGGTTTCACGTGCTGACTTAGAGTTTGCTGGGCTAGGAAGGAGAAGAAAGCCTGTGTGCATGTGTGTGTGCGTGCATGTGCATACGAACGTGTGCTAGGTGGCAAGAAAAGTGTCCAGGGAAGAACATCACAGAGGCTGCAGATGTCACGGGGGCCTGTGATAGTGAGGAGGGGAAAATGGTGAATCTCTGCAGCTTAGAGTCAGCCAGGTGGGGCCTCAGCCCGTGGGTCTCCATCGACCAGCTGGGCAGCTTCGGCCACGTTGTCCCATCTCTCTGTCAATCTCTACATACTCGTCTGCAAAATAGGAGTGATAATACCCACCACACAGCGCTATTGGGAGGACCAACCAAGTCAATGGATACAAAAGTGGTTTATAAACCCGAAAGTTCTCGGCATCTAGTGGCTATTATATCATTTGAGTTATTAAAATTTTGGCTGATGTAAGAGGCCCATGTGTGAGTTCACAGTGCAGCCAAACGCAGTGAGGTTTTGTTCCATCTTCCTGGGGGAGGCGGACCTGAGGGAGCAAGACTCCCACCTGGTGCCTTCCTCCAGCAGAGCACCTGCGCCAGGGCCCCCGGGGTACTCACCCAGGTGTGACACAGTTGCACCTGCAACCTGCTGGATGCCCCAGGCCCCTGGGTCATCTGCCCTGAGATGCAGACACCTCCAGGGGCTTGACTCTGATCACAGAGTCCTGGAGTCAGTCCAGTCCACAAACAGCATTTTTGTCTGTACTGTGGCTATTTCTCAAATGCAAAAAGTTGCTTTTTGATTCCTAAAATTAAATTAATTTAAGAGTGTTTCTTGGAGCACCTGGATGGCTCAGATGGTTAAGCATCTGCCTTCGGCTCAGGTCATGATCTCCAGGTCCTGAGATCGAGCGCCCCTCAGCAGGGAGTCTGCTTCTCCCTCTGCCTGCCTCTCCCCCTGCTTATGCGTGCTCTCTCTCTCTCTCTCAGATGAATAAATAAAATCTTTTTTTAAAAGAAGTGTTTCCTGTGTCCACAGCAGCCTCTGGCCATTTGGGGGCTGTCGGTCAGCAGAGAGAAAAACACGACCTGCACCTGCTGGAGGGTTGGTGATAATTTTTTGCTGTTAAAAAGGGGCCTTTTGAGGGGGTACCTGGGTGGGTTAAGCGTCCAACTCTTGTTTTTGGCTGTCATGGTCGCAGGGTCTTGAGATTGAGCCTCGCATCAGGCTCTGTGCTCAGTGGGGAGTCTGCTTGGGATTCTCTCTCTCCCTCTGCCCCTCTCCCCCCGCCACTCTCTCTCAGATAAATAAATAAAGCTTTTTTTAAAGTGAGGGGGGCTTTTAAATTGAGGGGGTGGAGGGAAAAAGGAGCAAACAAAAATGTCTGTCTATTTGTCTGGTTTTTCCTTACATGAAAGCGGCTGCGTGGATTTTTATCCCACAAGTCGGGTGAATGTGGGCGAGACTGACAGACGTAAGACAAGCCATGCAGCACTGACAGCACGCACCCCGTGGGGAACGGTAGCTGAAGGTGGGGTACGACAAGGGGATGGGGGACAGCGGTCTGGAGAGCTGGGCTCTGTGTGCCTAGGTGCCCGGGACAGACCCACCGGGGCAGCCTGCAGGCGCTCGGCGCATGGCCGGGAGCCGCGGGGACGCACTGCGATAAGGAGTTAACTCCTGATGGGACAGGAGTTGGGACAATGGACCCGAGGGAGCAAGACTCCCACCTGGTGCCTCCCTCCAGCAGAGCACCTGCGCCCTCCCAGGGCAGCACGAGCCCCGCGTACCTCCTTGTGCTTCATGGTGAGCGGGCACACGTCCCGCGTCAGGTCCATTTGGCACAGGTCCCGAGAGCCGTAGCCGTTGATGCAGTAGGCGTCGTAGCCGGCGCCGATGAGCAGGGAGCAGAGCAGCGTGCTGAAGTCGAAGCAGTTCCCCTTCTGGTGCTTGAGCACCGTGGTCGAGGAATACAGGTGCGAGGGCTGGCCGCAGACGGCTGGTCAGTACGGCCAGCCCCGTGGCCCCCAGCCGTCCTCCCCACCAGCCAGCAGCTGGGCACTAGGGCCAGTGTGCAGGCTGGACCCCCACCCCTCCCCGGGCTCCCCTGCTTTGTCAGGTTGGGGAGCCTGCTAAGAATGGGAGGGGAGCCACGGCCCGTGTGTAGAAAATACATTCCACATTTGCCTGTAATTTTTAGTGGCCATGGACTTCCTGATGGGAAAGACCCTCTGGATGATGGAAGCTTCTCGTCTAATGCTCTCTGATTGATCATTTAATGGTTTTTGTTCCAAAGTCCTCCTCACCTTCTTTTCTGATCCTTTCCTTCTCTTCCCTTTCTCAGCTCTCCACTGTGTACCTATCCCTTTCTCCCTTGCTCCCTCCATTCTCAGTTGGGAAACAGACTGAGCTGGACAGAAGGCCAAAGATAGGGCCAGGGGACACGGGCAGCAGGGTCCTCCCCCTCTCTCCTTTCCCCATCTCCTGAAGTCTTGAAAGGAAGACTCCGAAGGCAGAAGGAAGCAAAGGAGGCAAAGAGGTAGGAGCCAGGAGACCAGGCTTGCTGTGCGACCTCAGGCAAGTGGCCATCCCTCTCTGGGCCCATTTCCCCACTCCCCACCCCCGTGGGGGGTGAGCTCTGAGGGACTCAGACCAGATAGACTATGGACTGTGGCCTGAGCCTCACTGAGCCTCCTTCTCCCTACCTCCCTGGCTTCTCATCCTAAGCCTCAAGGGCCTAAGGATGCAGCCTGGGGTGGCACTTACCGGCTGAAGGGGGTCAGGCAGGGGCACCATGGAGAGGAAGTCTGAGACAAACTGGGCACAGCTGTCCCAGTTGTAGAGCTCGGGGTAGGGCATCAGCGTGGGCCGGATGGTTGTGCTCACGAACTTCTGCAAGGGGAGAGACCACAGGCCCCAGAGAGGGCATTCTACCCGGGGGAGGCCGGTGCTCCCTGGAAGCCAGGGCCCTGGGTGGGGAGGGAGTGGAGAAGGCTCTCTAGGCCTCTCTGGGCCTCAGGCTCCCCTCAGTGCCTCAGGAGTTGGAGAAAGGGCTCCCTCAACACCCCTCCAGCTTATTTATATTCTTATTCATACTTGTGCCCTACTGAGCGCTGCCGGACCAGGCACCACCTCCTCACACCCCAACGGCCCTGTATGTCAGGCCCACTGGCAGATGGGGAAACTGAGGCTCTGGGAGGTGAGCTGACTTGCTCAGGTTCACAGGCAATAGCAGCACTGGTCTGTCTGGCTCTCGACTGCCACCCAGGGTGGGAGAACTAGTGCTACCAGGGCCCTCGAGGGGCTTCTGTCCCCCCGGGCCCTGTGGTCTGGGGTCCCTAACGGCACCTCCAGGGTCTCCCTGTAGATGTGAGGAAGGCCTGCCAGCGCAGGAGCTCCCATGGCCCCACCCGGGCAGGCCGGCTGACTGCAGCAGGGGAAACGCATGCGGGATTACCGGCTCAAGAGAAGTGGGGAGCGGGGACCTGTATGGGAGTCGCTGAGTTTCACATGCTGGCAGCTCATACAAATGTTAAAAACCACCATGTGGACCAAGGAAAACAGCCTGTGAGTCCCTGTCAGCCTATGGGCGGCTGTTTTGCAAACCTTGCTTTTATCCTCTGCCATTTCATCTACTGATGGAGAGAAACTGAGGCCCGGAGAGACTCAGGACGTGCCTGGGTCACAGGGCTGGAAGGAAGGAGGCCAGTGCTCAGGTCCCGGTCCATTTCATCTTATTTCTCTGCCCTTCCTGGGACACAGCTGGTGTCGGGGGTTGGAAACTGCGCCAGGGGTCCAGCCGCCCCTTCGTGGGACGTGGGGTCTCCAGGCCACCACAAGCCCCCCGGGGTGATTCACATCGAGCCTGCTGGGGCCCACTGGCATTTGAGTTTATGCCATCCCCAGATAGAAGCTCTGACCCACGAGCTTTGGCCCACCTCCCTCCACCCTCTGCTCTCCAGCCCCTGCCCTCCCCTCCACAGCCCAGCCTTACGGGCACTTCGCACTCGTTCAGCGGGTGCAGGAAGAGGGGCACACGGTCCGGGCACAGGTGGCTATACTGGCGGGCGAAATTGTCTGCCACCTGCAGCAAGTGTTCCTCCTTGAGCGTGTTGCTTTGGTAGGAGAGGGGGAGCTTGGAGATGTCGAAGGTGTCCCTGGTAATGATCCTGTGCCCGCAAGAGCGGAGGCATTAGCCCAGGTGAGGCTAGGCCTGGCTCACAGGGAGCCGACCGTCCGCCCACCGTAGCTGGCTCCACCCCTTCCTCATGTCCTCACAACTGCCCAGAAGGGGTAGCATTATTATCATGTGCCCTTTTAAATAGACAAGGGAACAGAGGCCCAGAGAGGCTGAGTGACTCGCCCGGGGTCACATAGCTCCTGAGGGGCAGAGAGGGGACTCAGCCCAGGCAGATGGAAAGCAGAGCCCTCACTCAAATCTGCTTCCCTCTACATCCAATCCTGCCTCCCAACCCTGGAGCCACTATTCTGCCTGGCTCTTCTTTTGCCTGGCCCTGGTCTGACTCTCCGCAGGGCCACCCGGCCCAGAGCCCCCGCCCCCCCCCCCCCCCCCCCCCCCCCCCCCACCCCTGACACGCACGAGGGCTGCTCCGGGATGACGATCTCAATCTCTGACAGCTTCTTCTCTAGGTCTCTGAGCATCTCCTGCGTCATGGGCGGTTCCTCCCTCCGCATCTCCACGGGCCTCATAACCTTCTCGCCCCTCTCGGCTGCCTCTTCCCGCTCGGCCTCCTCCTCCTCCTCCACTTTCTCCTTCAGGACCTCCATCCCGGCACGTCCCCGGCTGTCTCGAGACAGAGTCCCCGTGGGAAGGAGAAATGCACTCAGAATGGCCCCCTTCTGCCACCAAGACCACCTGTGTCTCTGGGAGGCGGTTTAGAGGGGGGAAGCAAGCCCCTCTGAAACTCTCCTTCCATCACGCAGAAAGTCTTGCTTGGTGCCAGCACGTCTGTGACACCTTTCTGACATTTGCAGATCTCCCGCTAAGACAAAGACAGAGCAGGCGGCAGGTTGAAAGCTATGGTCAGGGCTGGAGCAGGTGGCCCAAACTTACCAACGCTGCTTTATTTATTTTATTCATTCAACAGTATTTTCCCTTGATGGCAAGTGACGCTAATGCGGTAGGGATTAGAGAAAAAAGGAAGGAAAGAAAGGTAACATCACCAAACTTGGAACCGAGACCCGGAGAAGGCAAGGGCAGGCTGCCGCCAGGCACCTGGACAAGGGGCAGGTGTGTGGGGATTGACATAGCCTGTCAGGCCAAGCCCTGTGTCGGCCCACAGGACAGAGGTCACAGAGAATGGCTTGGTGTGGGGAGAAACCCCCACACATTTGGTGACCAGAAGCGTCAGGGCTGAAGTGTCCTGTGTGAGAAGTAAAGGAGGTAAGACACTGAATTGAGTTCTTCCATTACAGACTCTAAGAGGCAGTCACTGCTTTGGTACCCACTTTGCAGATGAGAAAATTGAGACCTAGACAGGTTAAGTGCGGTGCCTAAGGTTTCAGAGCTATTAAGTAGCAGATCTGGAGTGTGAGCCCATATATTTATGGCTCTGGAGACCACACACTTCCGGGCCTACTGACATAGGGAAGCCCTACAAGGGGGGGGGGGGGGGGAGAGGTAAGTAAAGAAGGGTGTGGGGAGAAGGCCAAGGTGTCTGTGGGCAGCAGGGGGTTACAGCTGTGACAGGCACTGAGACGGGCCCCGAGCCCAAGGTCACAGAACACCTTTATCAGAGGTGGAGCTGGGCCAGAACCTGCTACACGTATTCCCCACACCAGGCTGCCCTGTCCGCTACAGCCCGGTTTGGGGAGGGCAGACCCTGCCCGGAGACCCTCCCCACCCCACAGGCCCTTTTCTGCCCCCCTCCTTAGCAGCAATCCCTCCCACACACATGGACACACACACACACACACACACACACACACACACACACACACACACACACACACACACACACGCCTTCCCCAGAAAGATCAGGGCTGGAAGCCCCCAATCAGAAAAAAAACCCCTTCCCACCTCCACCCTACTTCTTACCCTGCCACCAGCTACCTCAGGTCCTCTGCTCCCTCCTCACCCCTCTGAGGACAGCCCGTGCCATCTGTTAGCCCATCTCCATGGTAACAGCTTTCGAAGCAGAGGGCGGGTTCTGGGAGAGGAGGCTTCTGGGAAATGTAGTCTTCTGTCACTGTCCAGGTCTGGGCCCAGAACACCATCTGTGGTAGGTCCCTCAGCAAGTGACTGGCTGGAGGCAGTTTGTGCCCACTTGCAAGAGCTGATTGTTAAAATTTCAGAAATGTTTGCAAGCCAGTTGACAAACTGCCATGATCACTCATTAAATTATAAAAACATAAATAAATAGATGATGTTAAAAGCAAAGGTAATTAAAACTCATCACTTGTTAAATATTTGACTACATTTTACCAGCAGGTATGTTCTTGAAGTTTCTCATGACTACTGTACCTGTATAGTGGAAATGGTACATAATGGCGAGCTACTCTGAATTTCTTCCCAGCTTCTCTTCAGTGATGTCATGTCGATAACTTAAAATTAGTAAATGTTGGGATGCCTGGGTGGCTCAGTTGGTTGGGGGTCCGACTCTTGATTTCAGCTCAGGTCTTGATCTCAGGGCTGTGAGTTCAGGCCCCACGTTGGGCTCCACGCTAGGCATAGAGCCTACTTAAAAAATAAAATAAGCAAATGTTATAGACCAGGGATTTTCCCCTCACTGAGCCCATTGTTAAGCACTTACCAGGACACGCCTCTGCCTCTGCCCCATGCATGGTCTGTGTGGCCTTCATCAAGACGGATGGAAACCAGTGTGGGTCCTAGCGTATCTGTTTATCATGGTGGAGTCTTGTGTTCTCCTCCAGGCTGGGCCTCTGATTTCGTTTATAACTCATGAGACAGAGAAAACTTATCCAGAAGGTTAGTGGCCCATGGAAATTAATTTTAATCTTTCAAATTCAGAAGAAAAAATGAATAAACTAATGATAAGCATATAATTATGAGTCCACCCTGGGTTATATTCATCATTGTACCAATGCAGTCAAAAAAAATATATTTTTACTTTTTTGTTACTGGGGGAAGGGGCCCGTGAATGTCGTAAAGCAGCCCTGTGGGGCGTGGTGGGAGGGGGTGTCTGGAGAAACACCATCCTGACAAGGTTGGACAGTTGCTGCTACTTAGGGGAGACATAGCAATCACCTCAATTCTCAACAGTAAATAATGATTTTAAATTCTGGCCAGAATATTACTCAGTCATGAAAAAGACAGTGTGAAGGCTAAATTAAACTGAGGGAAAGGTCACGGGGCAGTGCGTCCTACGATTACTTCTGGGAATTTCCCTTGGGGTGAGGGTGAACAAGGAGGGGGAAAGGTAAACGGGTGGTGTGTCAGGCTCTTCTCATTCTTCTGTATATTTATTTATTCCCTTTTATCCCTATACCCAATCCCATTCTCCGACCTTCATAGGCACCCATTCTGATCCATTTTTTTTCCCCAAAATGAACACTATTTTGCATGCTGCTGTTTTTAACTCGTGTACATGATATTGTGTTAATACCACCTCTGTTTCTTTTATTTTCACTAAGAACTGTGTTTTTAGATCCATCCATGTTGCTGTGTGTCCACAGTAGGGATCCACTCTATTCTCCCAGTGATGGACCCCATCCCCAAACCCCTTTGCCACCAACCCCTTCTTTTCCACTACAGATAATGCCACACATGTCATCGGCCATGTCCCTTTTGGACCTGTAAGAGTGTTCCTCTGGGAGGGGCGCCTGGGTGGCTCAGTCATTAAGCGTCTGCCTTCGGCTCAGGTCATGGTCCCAGGGTCCTGGGATCGAGCCCCGCATCGGGCTCCCTGCTCAGCGGGAAGCCTGCTTCTCCCTCTCCCACTCCCCCTGCTTGTGTTCCCTCTCTCGCTGTGTCTCTCTCTGTCAAATAAACAAATAAAATCTTTAAAAAAAAAAAAGTTCTTCTGGGGTACAGAACCAGGAGCTGGATTGCTAAGTGAGTGGCGGCACCCCGTTTTTCTCCAGGCCATGAAAGCTACACTCTACCCAACTTCCTCAAGCCCTGAGAGAGCCTAGTACCCTCGCCCCCCACCCAGCAGTTGACATTATCCAGCTTCCTAACCTGCCCTTTGCCGGTTTCATACAATGAAGATACAGTGAGGTCCCCCTGTCATCTTAAAGGGCAACTCTGTGATTGCTGATGATTTTAAGTGTGTCTTCATGGGCTAGCTTGTTACATTTAGAGAGTTCATTCTCTGAAATTGCCATTTAAAACCTCAGCCCATTTTTCTCTATTAGGGAAGTACCCTTGTTTTGATTTGCAGGCCTTCCTGATGTTAATCCCTGGTTTCAGATGTTGCAAATACCTTCCCCCATTCTGTCCCATGCCTGCTAACATTGCCTATGGTGTCTTCCATGGAACAGAAAACTTTAATTTTGATGTAATTAAATGTACCAGCTTTTGGTCTGATGTTTTGTGCTTGTGATTTTTTGTTTGAGAAGTCTTTCCTTGTCCTTAGGTCACAAAAATATTTTACTACATTAACTTTATCGTTTTGCCATTCCATCGAGAACGTTTACTCTGCCTGGAGCCCATCTCTGAATGAGGAGTTAGGTAGGGATCCTGTTTTATTTTCCTTCATATAATGAGTCAGTTTTCCACCATCATCATCAGACTATCTGTCCCTTATTGGTGATGCCACTATTGTTGTGCCATAAGACCCTAGGTGTGTATAAATCTGCCTCTGAGCCCTTTGTTCTGTTCCACTGGTCTTCTTGCCTATCCCTGCTCAGACCCCATGTTGGATTTACCACTATGGCCTCATAATATCTTTACATCTGCAGGTCAAGTCTTCTTTCTACTCCTTTCATTAAGGTTGACTTAGCTATTTGAGGCCGATATGCCTCCGTACGAAAGTTCAAGTACATTTTGGGGAAATCTAAAAAAAAAATCATTTGAAATCTTTATTGGAACTGCATTGTATTCATAGGTTAATTTGTGAAGAATTGTTGTCTTTTGATATTAAGTTATCCATCTGGGAGCACAGAGCCAGTAAGTCTTCTTATTTCCTGTACATTTGTTATAACGTAATGAAAAATACAAGGAATGAAGAAGATGGGGTGGAGCAGAAAGAACCAGGCAGGGAGGCATGGTGGGGGGTCCTCCTTGCAGATGACCACGGTAGTCTGGAGCAAACCTGTGGCTCAGTCACTTTCACGCTGGGCCAGGGGTCCAGACACCAGGCAGCCCTCCCAGCCAGGATCTCCCTGAAGCCTTCATTCATTCTGTGGGGCAGGTACTGCTATGCTTGCTTTCTGGGCTCAGTAGGTGAGGAATTGGCCCAATGCAAGTTGCAGAGGAAGAATGTGGTCCAGACAGGCTGACCTCAGAGTTTGTGCCTTTAGGCTGGTGCTGCCCACCTCTTAGATTGCTGCTGTGGTCGTGCAGTGATAGTGGAAGCCCATCCATCCGCACTGGGCCTTGGGGTGTTTTTTTGCCAGAGCACCACCTCGCCTTAGCATGTGCTCAGCTTGGCACTCGGAGCCACTTTTAGGGTGACCCCAGGTAATAAGGGATGCCAGCCCCTCTGCCCCTGCCTGGTCCTGGACTAGACAGCCAGTGGAAATGGACACATCCCCACCATTAACCACATCTCCCCATCTTCCGTCTCCATCAGCACCAGGAAACCCAGGCCATTCAGCCGTTGTGGTTTTGTTGCCCCTGCATCCAACTGGGAAAGCCAGAGCCCAGCGTTTCCCTGGAGACTCAGGGTTCGGGGCTGAGGCAATAATTCTAGAACCCAGGAAATGCTCTGGGAGGAAGCATGGGCAGCCCAGGGAAGCCCAGCTCTGCATCAGCCCCCGTGCAGAGTAGCCCTGGGCAAGTTGCTGGACCTCTCTGGGCCTCCATTTCCTCCTCCCACACAGGGCTGGCCCACTTGGCAGGGCTGTACAAGGAATCTGGAAGGGAGCTTTAACCCTTCATACCCCTTCCATGTTACACACAGGTCTCAAAGGTTCATGGTTCACACAAAGGGGCCACCTACTCTTTCCTTAAGCCATGGGGGTCTCTAATACCAGGCTCTTTACTTATGTCACCTCACTTAAAGCTCTCAGGTCAAGGCAAAAACTTGATGATCCCCATTTTATGGGCGGAGCCACTGAGACTCAGAGAGGTGAGGAGACATGCCCAGCATCACACAGCCCCTGAGTAGCAGAGTCAGGATTTGAACCCAGGCCTGTCAGACACAGAAGCAGCTGTGGACCACACAGGTTTGTGTTCAGAGACTCTGAGACTTTGGGGTAAGGGAGCCCAGCCCTCCAGCGTGAGAAATAGATGTCTGTAAAAGTAAGTCTCCAAACCCACCAAGCTTGTCCACAAAACCTGATACAATGTGGCTCCACTTTTGCAATTGTCCACACCCTAGAATTTCTCTTCGACTTGCATAAAGCAGGGGCCTCTGCCTTCCTGCCTTGCATCCGTTTGCTGGGTGGGAGGAGGGAGAAGAGAGGGCATTCACTCAGCACGGACATCGGACATCGGGGAGCAGGAGGAGGGCTGCAAGCCCAGAGGCTGTGGGGGACGGTCTCGTAATAGTGGCTTCTCACCTCGGCAGGTGCTTGACCTCGGCAAAGCACACTGGCAAGGACAGGGGTGAGGAGGGAAGGTGAGATGGCCCCAGTGGTGGGGGACTTCAGGCTAGAGGTGGGGCATGATCGTGTGGGGCGGGGCCAGCCAGGGGGCTGCTGTCTTTCTGTCCCCTCCACTCTTTTTTTCTTTCCCTGTGTTAGTTTACCTATTCATTCCTTCTCTCTCTCTCTCTCTCTCTCTCTCTCTCTCTCTCTCTCTCTCTTATCTCTGCCCCTTCTGTTTCCTACTGAGGAAACCAGCACGATGTTGCGAAACGGAGGCCCAGCCGCGGGAGGTGACACGTACCCCCGCCGGGTCTGGCCTGAGACACTCCCCTGGCTCAGAACCTTGCCCGGACGATGCCAAACTCACTCCTCCAGCTATTCAGCCAACAGGTGTTTACTCAGGGCCTGAACAGTACCAGGCTCGGGCTGGGCTGAACTGGTGAATGAGGCTGATCTGCCTCCTCGATTGGAGCTCAGATCCGGGGGGGAAAGCCTGCCCTCTCTCTGCTCAGCGCCGCCCGCTGCCCCCCTGCCCTGCCCCTCGGCCCTCGAGTGTGCAGAGCTCTGGAACATTTGCCCTCCAGCCGACGGTGACGGTGACGGTGATGGCAGATGAGAGGTCGGGCCACACATGCAGCAGTCAGAGTGGGGAGGGGGCTGCTAGTCCCCACTACTGAAGAAGTGGCATTCTCTGAAATTCTGTGTCCCCGGACAGCCAGAGTGTTGGCAGCCCCCTGAACGGTGGGGGCTCATGCGTGAAGACAGGCCCAAAGCTCTAGTCCACAGCTGCCCCAGTGCCTGAGGGGATGAGGGCAGGCCGCCAGAGGGTGGGGGTGTGGGAGGGCAGTGGCCGG
>NW_027397099.1:14793766-14844357 GCF_003265705.2 Callorhinus ursinus
GAGCTGCTTTGCTATGAAGGCAGGAGGTGGGGGTGGGGAAAGGGGGTGGTTCTGGCAGGGGTCTTTGGGTGGGGGTAGGGGTGGGGCAGGAGCACCGCTCTGCCCTGTCAGGGCTTTTGGGGGTTTCGGAACCTTAGACTCCTGCTCTCCTGGATTTGTAGACTTTAGCACCGATCGAAGTATCTGGATGGAACCTTTGAGGCCCGGTGGTCCAGCCTGGTCCCCATCTCCTCCCTCCCCAGCCACATTGTACAAACACGGAAACTGAAGCCCCGAGGGAGACGGGGAGCAGCCTGAGGTCACACGGGGAGTCCGAGCTGAGTCCGAAATGTGCGGCCGGCTCCCAACCTGACCCCACAGAGGCCTCCTATTCGTGAGACATGGTGTGGACTTGGTCGGCTCGGCCCGTGCCAGAAGAGGAGGCTCTGGCGCTCCGGCTGGGGAAGTAGAGCGTGGTGAACCAGCCGAAGATGAAGACACCTGTTGGGAAGGAGAGGGTTGTTACGGGACGCGCGCCAGCAGGGAGAAGCGGGAAGGTGGCAGGTGGAAAAATTACAGTAAGCACAGGAACCGATAGAAAAGTCAAAACGCCGTGTGGGCTTAAAAGGAATTTACAACTCAAACTTGAAGCAACCATAGACCTATTGAGACGCGTTCAAGTGTACTAAGGACCGTCGGGTTTGGGAGGAAGAGAGATGTACTGAGGCCCTCACACGCAGTTGAGACAACTCAGTAGAGTGAAGAAGTGTTCAGGCTTAAATATTAAGGGTGACCTCTGGAAGAATAACGACACAGTCTAGTTTCAAGATGCGTTCCTCCCCAATCCCGGGATGTCCTGGATGTGGACTCATGATTCTTCCCCCGGGGACCGTCTATGTCCCCCACAAGCATTAGCTTGGTTACTCATCACAAAATCTGGTGAGAAAAATACCAGCGTTGTCCCAGCTTGAAAGATGATCAGAGATGAGCCTGGGTGGCTCAGATGGTTAAGCATCTGCCTTCGGCTCGGGTCTTGATCCCAGGGTCCTGGGATCGAGTCCCACATCGGGCTCCCTGCTCCTTGGGAGCCTGCTTCTCCCTCTGCCTCTCTCTCTCTCTCTCTCTGTCTCTCATGAATAAATAAATAAAATCTTTAAAAAAAAAATGATCAGAGGGGCTGAGCAATTTGCTGAGGTGGTAAGTGGGACCAGGGTTCAGGTCTGGGTCTGCTTATCCCCAGGGCTACCAAACCATGATGCCACATAGCCTCACGAGGCTCTGGGAGCCAGCCCTGTTTGGGTGGGCCCCCACCCACTGGCTGTGAGACTTTGACTCAAAGGCAAAACGCACCTTGTCCCTGCCTTCTCAGCAGTTTCTCTTAGTCAGGCTGTGATGCTTCTTAAAGCAGTGTGTACGACACAGGAAGCAAAGAGGAACGAAGAAGGGGGAGCCATCACCCACACCCCTGAGAGGGTCAGGGAGGACCCCTGTTGATCGTTTCCTCCGCTAATCACGTCCCTCTGCAAACGCAACTCCTTACAGACTGTCCATGTCATGTGGCCGTCATGTCACGTGCCCCTGCCCTCCTGGTCACAGCTGATTGGACCAGAGATGGACACCTTGCCCACGATGGCCTGATCCGATTCTTGACTCTCCTAAGAACATGGACCAGGCTGAATCAGACCACCCTCCCCAGCTAGAGAAGGTCATGTCGAATGGAAGAAGCCATTTGGGAGCCTGGGTAGGAAGGGGCCAGCAGAGAGAAGGAAGGAGAGAGACTACATACAGCTCCAGAGCAAAAATAAAGTATCTGCTTTGGGTGGCTTTTCCTGGCCCTGGTATCAGCTGCCAAGAGGTCAGCCAGCCTTCCCGCCCTGGGGTCCTTGGGACAGCCCTGGATATTTGAAGCCGGTACCCTTGATTCGAGCCAGCCTGAGTGGAATCCTGTTTCCACCCCCACCCCATACCCCCAAAAGACCCCCTCGCAGACGAGGCAACCCATCACCTCCCTGGCCCAGGAGCCTCACCTTGCAGGGAGTTGAAGACTGCGAAGACATAGATGGTGGACCGGCCCAGCGGAGTGAGGATGGCCAGCCACCAGGTCACACCCACCAGGCTCGAGAGGCCCAGCACCGTGAAGACCCCCTTCCAGGTCGGTCCCTGTCCCTTGCCTGCTGTGGCACTCGGCAGAGTGAAGATCTTCCAGGCCACCAGGCCCAGGACCACGGCGCCGAAGAGGAAGGTGACAAGGAAGTAGCCGTGGACGGTGGTGTAGAGGGCAGAGGCAGTTGCCTTCTCCCGGAACCAGCACCTGGAGGAGGCAGATGGCTGCCGGGGCTGGAGACGTGCCCCCGCCCAGCTAGCCCCCGGCAGTCTTCCCTAACCGACCTTCTGTGACCAAAAAGACCCCTTCCCCTCACTGCCACCCACCAATCCCCCATTCTCCTGGGAAGGGGCTGTCATGAGGCTCCAGGCTGCCATCTCTTTAGACCGGGGAGTGCAAAGGGGCCAATTTAGCCCCCAAGACATGTTTTGTTTACCCTATATCATGTTGTAAAACAACTGAATTAATGACCACCCTTTAAAAAGTGGGAGGTTTGGCATAAGCATCCAGATTTATGCTTTCTTTTTTTTTTTAAGATTTTATTTATTTGAGAGAGAGTGAGTGGCGGGAAGTGGGGGTGGGGGAATGGAGAGGCAGAGGGAGAAGCAGACTCCCCGCTGAGCAGGATGCGGGGCTTGATCCCAGGACCCCGGGATCATGACCTGAGCTGAAGGCAGACGCTTAACCACTGAGCCACCCAGGCGTCCCTTTGCTTTTCTTATAAAAGCATACACCTGGCAGCTCTATGGATGCCCTCCCGAGGGACATTAGATGGGTATGTGACTGCCTGTCTACTACACTCCCCACCTGGGCCACCATGTGCACATATGTTACCTCCCCAGCCCCTGTGGCCCCTGCACTTGAGGCCCTAGGGACAGGACCAAGACCCCACCAGCTTCTCTCAGCACAGAGCCATGGGCCCGGGGCAGGCACCCTGGGAGAGGCTCAGCTCAGCTCCATGCTTCCTGCGTTGCAAGGCAAAAGGCCTGAAAGAGTATGTCCATCACCCCCCATTGTACAGATAAGGAGACTGAGGCCCTGCGAGAGGCCAGGCTGGCCCACACAGCAAACTCAGAAGCCTAGCCTAGCTAGAACCAGGCCTGCCACCAATGCTGAGCAGATTGTGTCCTGCACAAGGGCACCGGGCTGAGGGGACAGGTGAGGCTGAAATCCGGCTCGCCCTCCTCTCCCCAGGCTGAGCCCCTGGCATGGCAGGTTGGCAGAGTCGGGGGGGTGGGGGTATCTTCTAAAATTTGCCCAAAGGTGCCATATGGGCTGGTGGTGGCCCAGGCTAGAGCAAGGCATCCTGCCTCAGCTCGCTCTCTCCCTTCTCAGACCCCCCGTCTCATTGCACCTTTTCCTTCCGGTCCTCAGTTTACCCCTCCAGACCATGAGCTAGCTGGAGGATCCTTTGCCTTGACGTAGTCTCTCTTCCCAGCTTTCCCTCCTCTCCCCACATCCCGCTGACCCAGATCTGTGCAGCCAGGAGCCAGACGTCACCCCTGCTCCCCCAGCCCCCACTCACAGCTCCAGCGTGGTGGCGTTCCTCTTGTCGCGGATGGTATAGAGGCCATAGCTGTCCGCACTCCCAGTGCCAAAGACGATTAGGGCAGGCAGGCCTGGGCACAACGGGAGGAGGTATGGCATCGCTGGGGCTCCCTTGGCACGTCCTCCTCCAAAAGCCCCTCCAGCTGCCCGCCCCTCAAGCCCTGAGCCTATGTGAGAGAGGGAGACCCCTCTGGGCCCTAGGCAGCTCTCTGTCCCACCCCTCCCACGGCCAGCCATGCTCTCCGCCCACCCGAGCTGCACCTACCCCAGCCCACGAGGCTCAGCTTCAGGAAGTAGTGGCCGAAGTAGGTGTTGAAGACCTTGATGACGAGCAGGTAGAGGTGGAAGGCTTCCAGGCCCATCCAGGTGAAGGTGCAGAGTAGGAAGTAGTGGAAGACGGCTCCCTGGACCCAGCAGGTGGCATCCGACTGCTCGGGGCCATGCCCCACACTGACAAAGAAGGCGAGATTCAGGAGAAACAAGCTCATGCTCAGGGCCACGTGGATCTTGGGGGCATCTTCCGACTTGAACCTCTGCCGGTAGAACCTGCAGTGGGAAGGGCTGATGAGAGGCGGCAAGAGCTGGGCCACAGCTCCTCTCGGGGAGGACCTGCACCCCAGCGTCCCCACCCCACCTCCCCTGGTCCACCCCTGCCAGCAGCCGGCGGGTGAGTGCTGTCAGGCTCAGGGTTAGGAGCGCTCTCTCTCCTGGCCCACACGGCCCTGGGGGACCCACATGCTGCCGGCCGTATGCCTCCACTCCACGCTCTAGCCAAACCGCACACTTTGCAAGTCCCTGAATGCATTCTGCTTTTCCACCCCTCCCAGACTTGGCCTCTGCTCTTCTCTCTGCTCTCAATGCCTTTTCCTACTCTTCCTTCAAAACTTCCCTGGGCATTTCCTTCTCAGGGAGCTGTCTCTGAATGCCACTTAGCCAGGCTGATTTGGAAGTTTCCTGCAGCGCAGGGTAGCCCCCTGCCCTCCCCTCTGGCTGTGACCTCGGGCTAGTACAATCGGCAGCAGGGGGCCCTGTGTGCCTTGGTTGAGTGAGTGGACGGACCTACCTACTGGGCAGAGAGGCAGGAGGCCGGGACGTATGTCAGAATTCCTAGCAAATTGGATCCCAACGGCTCTCACTGGAGGGATGGGAGCCCCGGGTGCCTGGACGGGAGTGGAGGGCTCGTGTCCACCTCACCTGAGATGCCAGGGCCCACCTGTGACAGTCGGTGATGAGTCCTCCCGGCACGCCAAGCCCGGCTCGCTAGGTCCAGCACTGCGGCCGGCTGGCAAGTCATGCTCAGCTTGTTGGGGGTGGGGGTTCTGCTCCAGGCCCGGGCTTGGTGGGGGGCAGGGGTGGCACTGCTCACACTCATACTTTAGTCTGAGATGGAGGGGGTGAGGCTAGAGGGGGCTGCAGCCCAGGGCCAGATGGGGACAGAGGCAAAGAGGCACGTGGAGAAAGGCCGTGGGAGAGCTCCAGACGAACGCAGGAGATCCCAGGGCTGCTCTATTCAGCCCCGAGTCAGAAGCCGGGGGTCCAAGGCAGCCTAGGGCATAGGGTGCTCTCACAGGCTCCTTCAAGCTGGCCGTTCCTGTGGGTCCCTCAGCCCTGGCTGGGACCCAGACAGCCTGAGCATAGGCCACACTGATCTCTGCCTGTCCTGCCCCTGCTCCTTCTTCTGGAAACAGACTTGGGTCTCCCCGAGGAGCATACTTTCCTGCTCACAGCCCTGATGTTTGGGTGAGGTCGGCCCTTTGTTAGCTCAAACCCAAAAGCAGGCACGACCTGGCCTGGCCAATCAGTGTAATCCATCCCTTGACCACAGTGGCCTGTTCAGTCATGGGCACATGACCCAAGTTAGACCAGCAAAACTCCACTCTGGTATACACGGGATAAAATTGCATAGAACCACACACACACACACACACACACACACACACACACACAAATGCATGTAAAAAATTATGGAAGTTGTATTCTAGTTACTAGCACTGTACCAATGTCAATTTCCTGGTTTTGATATGATACTACAGTTATAGAAAATGTTATCACCGGGAAAAGCTGGATAAAGGAGCCAGGGGACTCTATACAGTATTTTTGTAATTTCCTGTTAGTCTATAATTATTTCAAAATAAAATGCTAAAAGAAAAAGGCTTCAATGTTGGAATTTCATTTAGAAAATTTGCCGCCTAGGCAGCTAAGAAGCTGTGAGGCAAGCCCAGGGCTCCCCAAGGCCCCTGAGGGTGAAGAAGCTGCTTGACATGGCTGACAAAGGAGAAAGCAAAGTTGGGAGAAGCAGAGGGACAGCAAGGCCTGGGGGCATCCTTTGAGCCCCTGGATCCAACCATGCCTGAAGGGAGCGCCATTCCATAAACCACATATTCCCCATTGTGTTTAAGTGAATTTGAGTTGAGTTTCTGCCACTTGCAACTGAAATGGCTCTGACACATTTCAACCCCCAACCCCATCATATAGATGAGGAAAGTAAGCTTTGGAGAGGATATTGGTATAATGCTGCACAAGCAGGGGGCTTTCCGGCCTGTTCTGCTCCCACCCTTGAGGAAAAGAGGGAGATGCGGGGTGGGGGTGGGGGATCACCCACCTTAGGACAGCGTAGAGGACAATGGTAAAGGCCAGGAAGATCATAGAGGCTCCACAGCCAGCCTGGGAAATGCGAACGAGGAACTGCACGGTGGCCCGGTCCAAGATCGGCTTCTGTGGGCGACCCCCCCCGAACCGGGACCCCATCAGTTGGAGGCCAGGTCCCACACATCCCAGAGGCCCTGGCCCCTGCCAGGAAGCCTCAGTGCCTCCAGAACTGCTGGGATCAGGGTGGGTGGGCTGTTACCAGCAGCAAAGCAAAGAAGGTCAGATGGTCACAGCGACAGACAGTCCTCTTGGCTCTGAGCTCCGTGGAGCAGCCTGTGGAAGACCAGTCTCCTGCTGACCCTAGAGGGGGAGGGAGGGGAACATAGGAGGGTGTATGGGAATGTCGGGGAGTGGAGGGGACCGGAGAGGAAGGAAGGGAGGGGAGAGGCTCTGCCTACCTTTAGTCACATCCCAGAACACACAGCTGAGGGCCATGTTCTGCAACCAGAGAGTGGGAGTCAGGGTGGAGGCAGGGGGAGGTTGGGAGAGAGGAGAGGAGAGTGGGGGGAGGGGAAGGGAGAGGACAGCGTGCCCCGCCCCTGCCCCGAGTGTGCATTGGGTAGAAAGCAAGGCTCACCCCGTAGATCACGCAGGAACATGAAGTGCCCCATTTGGTGTGCATGGATCAGCATATGAGAGGTGTGGACATGGTGTGGGGCTGCAGGGGGCTGGGTAGCATGTCTGTGTATGCGTGCCTTTAGGGGACCATGTACGTGGGTGGGTGTGTGATCCCGTGTGTGCACTCATGGGTTTGCCAGGTCCTCGGTGGGCCTCTGTAAGCACAAGTGGGAGGGTGTCTGGGGGTTGAGGGGACATTCGTGGGCAGGTGGCATGTGTCCCTGGGTGCACCTGTGTGTATGGTCTTAATGGCCGGGGGGGTGTGGAAGACTGGGAGGTGCAGAATCCTACACCTGTCTGTCCATACGCTTGTGGGTGACCGCCCGCCTGTCTGCCCATACGCTTGTGGGTGACCGCCCGCCTGTCTGCCCCTCGGTGGCTGCCAGGCTTGGGTCGGGGGCTCACGGAGGGTAGGTGCTGGTGGGAGAAAGTGATCTCCAAAGGCTCAGCCAGCCTGCTGACAGGTATTCCGCCCAAACTCAAGCCCACCAGGCGATTGTTCAACACGCGGCTGCCATCCTCCAGGCTGAGCTGGGGGCCCTGTGGAGGGAGATGGAGGGGTCAGGCTTCAGAAGGTGCTGTCCCAACCCAGTCCTGTTGGGAGTTCCTAGGAACCTCCAGGACCCATGGCCCTTGCCTGGAGAGTAAAGTCTGTGGCTGGGGGACCAGGGGACCAAGGGGTCATGAGCAACCTTCTTCCTGCTGCCCCCTGCAGTCTCCTGCCCAGGCTGGATCACTGTGGGCCCTACGCCCCAGGCCGACTGGTCGCAAAGCCATGCACCCAACAGCTCTCCTTTGCTGGCCCCAGAGCTCCTCTGCCCTCTTAGCTGGAGGAGCGCAGGGCTGGAAGAAAGATCAGCCCCAAATGGAGGGCAGTGGGTGCCTACACCACCACTCATGGTGCACTGTATCTACACCTGAGTGGATCACACACCTCTGGGGATGCCTGCCTGGGACACATTTGCAAGGTCACGGTCATACAGGAACACACATGACTGCATGTACTCCAGGACTATGAAAGAATATGCATGTTTGTCCATGCACAAGGACACACAAGGGGCCACGAACGCTTGGGATGCACATACAAGTCCAAGGACACTGGTGTGTGGGATCCAAACATCTGAGTGTGTGTGACCAGTGTGAGTCTGCAGTGCACAGACTCCAGAGACAGAAGTCCGGGGTGACCTCGGGCTGATTTAGAAACGCTCTCCTCAGGCTCATCACCTCCTCCATCCGCATGGGGACCCACCGCGAAGACTCCAGAGAAAGCAAGCTGGGGCACAGGTCCCCGGTGAACTGAGCATTGATCCACTGAGCTGCCCTGAGCCTCCTCCAGTCCTCTCCTCACCTTGAAGAGATTCCCCGGACTGATGTCCAGGACAGTGATGGCCAGCAAGACCTCCGACCTGTTGCTCTGCAGGGATTCAAAGAGGCTCCTGGGCAGCCGGACTCTGTCGGGGTGTTCACGCTCATCCTCTGTCACCTGCCCTGGAACCTGGAACCACAGACCCCGGAGCTCCCATCTTACCCCAGGGCTCCAGCCCCCAACACAGGGTTCTTGCCATTCCCCCACTTGGGAGGGGAAACTGAGGCACTGGGTGGAGGGGCAGCACCTTAGAGCATCACTCTGAGAGGCAGGACACTCGGGGGCACACTGCAAGCTCAGCTCTCTCCAGGCTGTGAGCCCCTAGACAAACCACAGTGCTCATGGACCCTCAGTTTTCCCACTAAGGAGAATGGGGCTAACCAGGTGCCTGCATGACCACGCATCGGGGTCAGGCTCAAAGTGGGCTGTGAAGGTCAGTTTGCAAGTGTGGGGGGAGGGTCAGCTGTGGTGCACTTTAGGCCAGCATCCTGCCAGCCCCTGTGCTTACACAGGGCTTTAGGGTCATGGTGTCTGGGTTCTGACCTGGGAATAACTGGAAATAATAAAGCTCCCAGGAAGAGAGACCGCGAGAGCAGAGGCAGAAATGACAAAACTTTACACGGAATGTGATTTCCACCTCCGCCCAACAGCAAATTTTGTAAAAGCTAAGAATGGTTAAAATAGTAAAATAAATCTCACTGGTGATTTGTTCATTCTTGACCTCGTTGCTACATTGGGGCTGCAGCCTGGTCCCACCGGGTCTTGCCTCAAAGGCATCCCGTGGGCGCTGGAACAGGAGGAGCTAAGGTTGGAGGCAAGAGACCCAACTTCCTCCTTCCCAGGCTGGACCCTTGTCAGAGGACGTGGGACTGTCTCTGAGGCCAACGGGTGCCCCCACGCAGAGGGCTCAGCCCCTTGGGTCACATCAATAAAGGCGCTATCTTTCATGTCCCCTTTTCCAGACAGACCTAGAAGGACCTCGATGATAGCCAACTCGCCTGCCGCCTGAACTTCCACCCTCAGCTTCACCCCTTAAAGGGGGGCTGCACCCTCCCTGCACCCAGCACTCCCTGTACATTATCTTCCATAACCTTGAAAGTGGGCAATACCGGCACCATTTTACAGAGGGGGCAACCGAGGTTCAGAAAATTTCGGTCATGCGCCCAACGTCACATTAGCTGGTAAGGAGCAGAGCTGGGACTTGAATCCAGACCCGTGTAAATCCAGAGCTCATCTTACAGATGAGGGCTCTGGGGCCCAGCGAGGGGAAGGGGTTTCCTGGAAGACACCAGTCCAGGCCTGGAATCCAGATCCCCTGACTCTCAATTTGGTGATCTTCCAAATTGTACCAGCCTCGTGCCCTGGGTCATCTGTCACCCGGATCCACCCATCCAAGCAGCTCAGTAGCACCTGTTAGCAAAGTGGCAGAGCACTATCAAATGGGACATGCAAGGGATAAGTTTTGGTGGGCACCAAGCGCAGACCAGGAGTCTCTCAGAACTCGGAAAAATACGTCTGAAGGAAATGGAGCCAGAACCGGCCAACAGGGATCGGGAACTCTTCACCTGGGAGGGCGTCAGAGAGAAGAACAGGTCTTCTGAGATGTTGGTGCTGACATTCTGGACAGCAGCCTTCAAAAAAGACATGTTCACTATGCCCGACTGACTCTCCAGCAGATGGTGCTCAAATTCCAGCCAGTACCTGCAAAGGGCCGGGGAATAGGGGACAGGTAGGGTCTTGCAGGCTGAGTTACCCACTCCCCTGGCCCCCAGCCTGGATGATGGGAGAAGAGATGCCATGGGCAGCCACCATCAGGCTCTTGGGGTAGGAGGGGTGACCCAGAATATCAGAGGAAGGACCCTGGGATCACTGCAGAAGGGTGGCATGGGAGCAAGCCAGGCTGGTTTGGGGGGATTTCAGCCAGGGGTCCCTCTGAATAGTGTATGTGTTTGTCTTTTTTTGTAACAAAATATGTATAACATAAAGTTTACCATTTTAGCCATTTTAAACTGTACAATGCAGTGACATTGAATACATTCACAGTGTTGGGTGACCATCACCACTATCTGATTGCAGAACATCCTCATCACCCCTGACCTGAAGCAGTCACCCTTCTTCTCCTCCCCCAGCCCCTGGCAAACACCGAGCTATGAATCTGCCTATTCTAGAAGTTTCATATAAATGGAATTGTACAGTCTCTGGTCTTTGTGTCTGGCTTCTTGCATTTAGCATGTTCTCAAGATTCATCTCGGTTGCATAAGCACGTGTGGGTATTCTATTCCTTGTTAGGGATGGATACGCCTTTGTGTGGATAGACCACATTTTGTGAATACATTTATCCACTGATGGGCATTTGGGTTGTTTCCGCTTTTTGGCTGTCATGAACAGGGCTGCTTATATTCAAGTCCAAGCTTTTGCTTGAAGACTTGTTTGGAATTCTTTGGGCCATATACTTAGGAGGGGAATTGCTGGGTCACACGGTCATTCTATGCTTAACTTCTCGAGGAACTGTCGAACTGCCTTCCACAGCAGCTGTACCAATTGATATTTTCACCACCCACGTTTGAGGGTGTCCGTTTCCCCACATCCACACCAACGCTTGACGTTCCCCATTTTGTCTTGTTTTGTTTGCAATTGCTGTCATCTTAGTAATTGTGAAGTGGTATCTCATTGTGGTTTGAATTTGCATTTCCCTTATGACTCATGATATCAAGCATCTTTTCATGTACTGATTGGCCTTTATATACCTTTATATATTCCTCTGAGTATCCCCAACTGTGGGATGATAATTGTGTGATATGAGTGCCAACTTGCACTTATTGAGTGCTAACGGCATACTGGGAATTCACCCTTTGAAGGCTGAACTCTGCGGCAAATGACTTACGGCAACTGAACTGGTGGAAGCACAGGGAACACAAAAGCTATTTGCCATTTATTTTATCACGGCCCCTGTGCCATCAGCTAAAAGCAACACTCCCCCACCACGCCCCACCCTCCACCCTGCTCTCCATGGTATTGAAACTTCCCCGTGGCCAGAGTTCCTTTTCCTAAGCTAGGATCCTAAGATGTACCGCCTACCTCTCCTTAGCAATTCTCAACAGGTGAGGGCTGAGGTAGCAATGGGAGAGAAGGCGAAGAAAGCAGATACAGCCAGATCAAGGCTGTTGGAAAGGAGTGGCTATGGACGGCTTGACAGGAGGGCAAAAGGGAGGCTTGTATTTTCATGTTTTTTGAACAGTCGCAGTTACCAAGGGAAGAAACCCAAAGAAACCACAGAAAAAATATTCTACAGTATAAAGAGTAAACCATGCAAATATGTGCAAATGTGCTTGGGTGGGGTGGACCATTAGAACACCAGCCAGCCAGAAACAGCAGGATGAGATTGTTGAAATCTGTTGATTGAGCTACATGAAGAGTCCAGCTTTTATTTACCTTTTAAAAATCTAAACAAACTATTGTGACTTTCACCAAATATAGTGAATTATAACTGTATATATATATGTACTTAATTGTATTTCTCTCTATATATAGATACACACACAGACATATATATATATATACACATAGATATATGCACTTAAAAAATTCTTTGGCCTCACAAAACAACACAATGCCCTTTCTTGAGGGAAGATTTCTTGATCTGGTTCTCAGAGCACTTAAAAAAATTGTTTTAGTTGTGAAATGTAACATATAGTCAGAAAGTCTAAGGCATAGATGTACAGTTGAATTTTCAGTGAGAAATTTGACATCCACTTAAACATCATCTTCTTTGTCTGACATAGCTACGCAGGTATCTTTGCTTCCTGTTTCCATGATATGCGTTTGTCCCCACTGTCCCTTTTTTTTTTTTACATTGTAAGTGGTGTGAGATCCAACAACTTGCCTTCTACCTAGGAGGGGATATCTTGATGTTCTCCAGATCTCTGAACACCCAGAAAATTCCCCGAGGTGATGGGCCCCTGAACTCTTGTGGGGTTTATTTCTCATCCTCTAGTTCACATTTGTTGTCCGAAGGCATCTTAACTACTTGCCACTTTCTACTCATCAGCTCCAATCCACATGATGTTGCCAATATAGTGGACCAGAGCGATGCTATGTAGAGTGTCAAGATTAATAAGGTCTCTGTGAACTAAGTGATGACAGAGATCAGGAGAATTGACAGAGCCCACAGGGAACCGTGACAGTCTATTGTTGACTCTGCCAGGTCAAAGTAAACCATTTCCAGGAGCCCTTGAAAGCTGGTTTAGAGAACAGTGCATTAGCCATGGAACGTATCGATTGCCGGGGGTTGTGTTGATTTCCTCTGGGACAGCAGCCGCAGTTGGACTCACCACCTGATGAAGTGTAGGCTAGTTCACAGCCATTCCCCAACACCCGCCTAACTTCTGGTGAGTTAAGATAGACGGTCATAGGCATCACCACCCCTGAATCTCTCAAGTCCTTTATTGGTGGCATTATTCTCTGCAGTTGTCCCCAGGGATGTACTTTGGTTTCTGTTTACTATCTTGGTAAGAAGACATTCCAGGAGCTTCCATTTAGCCCATCAATGGAATGCCCTCCCAGAGGCAATTAAATGGAGAAAGCATTCTTTTCAACAAATGGTGCTGAAACAATTAGACATCCAAATGCAAATCATAATAATAATAGAGTTAGACATCTACCTCACACTGTGTATAAAAAATTAACTCCAAATGTATAACCAAATTATAAGAGCTAAAACCACATACACTTACGGAAGAAAACTTAGAAAATCTGTAGCTGGATGAACATTTCTTTGATACGATATCAAACACAAACACACATTTAAATTTGACTTCCTCAAAATTAAGGGCTTTTGATCTTCAAAAGACATCATTGGGAAAACAAAGAGACAAGACATACACTGAGAGAAAATATTTGCAAATTGACATCTGATAAAAGAGTTGCCTCCAGAATACATAAAGAATTCTTAAAACTTGGGGCACCTGGGTGGCTCGGTCTGTTAAGCGTCTGCCTTCGGCTCAGGTCATGATCTTAGGGTCCTGGGATGGAGCCCCGCATCGGGCTCCCTGCTCAACGAGGAGTCTGCTTCTCCCTCTCCCTCTGCCCCCCCTCCACCTGCTTGTGCTCTCTCTCTCTCTCTCAAATAAATAAATAAAATCTTTAAAAAAAAGAATTCTTAAAACTCAGTGGTGAGAAGACAAAACTCAATTTAAAAGAAGAGGGAAAGATTTGAGTAGTCATTTCACCAAAGAAAAGATACAAATGGTTCATCAGCACATGAAAAGATACTCAACATCACTGGTCATTTGTGAAACACAAATTAAAACCGCAGTGAGCTACCACTGACACTCCCGGGAGGGCTTAATAGTCAAAAGACTGACAATGTTGCAAAAATGTAATAGAACTACAGCCGTTTTTCATGCCAATGGAAAAGCAAATGATACACTTTGAGGAACAGTTGGGCGTTATTTATAAAGCGAAGCATATGAGATATCCCAGCAATTCTGTTCCTAGGCATTTACCCAAAAGAAATGAAAACATACGTCTTCAAAGATTTGAAGTCAAATGTTCATGGCAGCATTATTCACAATCACCAAACTGGAAACAATTCAAATTTCCATCGACTGATGAATGAATAAAAATGTAGTACGTCCACACAATGGAATATTACTCAGTAATAAAAAAGGACAAACTACTGATACATGCTAATGTATGAATATAACTCAAATCATGGTAAGTGAAGGAAACAAGACTCAAAAGACAGTATGTTGTATGATTCCCTTATAGAAAATACCCAGAAAAGGCAAATCTATAGAGTAGAAAGGAGATCACTGCTTGACTGTGGCTGGGTATGTGAGCAGGGATTGCTTGCAAACAGGCATGAGGGTCCTCTGGGGGCTGATGTCAGTGTTTTTAAAATGATTGTCTTAATGGTTCCATACACCGTACCATATACCAATTCAACTGGTATAGACTGGATAGTATGTAAATTGTACCTTCATAAAGCTATCAAAGTTAATAAAAAGAAATGAGATACCACTATATCCTTTCCAGAATGGCGGAAATTAAATGACCAATAATACCAAGCTTCGCAAGGATGTGGGGTAACTGGGACTCTCACAGGTTGGCAGTGAGAGTATTAAGATTCATCATACGTCTAACTTTGACATCAATGCCACCTCGGAGTATTTACCCAAGAGAAATGAACATGTGTGTTCAGGAAAAGACATGTACAAAAATGTTCATGGCAACTTTATTCATAAGAGCTCCTGTTAGGGACGAAATATTTGTGCCCCCCCCGCAAATTCATATGTTGAAATGGGTTGAAGCCCAGACCGGCCTCATGGGGTTGTGAAGGTAAAGAAGGTAATTTGGTTAAATGTTAGATTTGGGAACAGAATCCACATCTTCTGACCCCAGAGCCTCGCTTTTTCCAAAGTGCTTATCCCCACCGTAAGGCAGCACAGAGAGGAGCTCCCAGAACAGCCTCCCAGAGCTAAGAAGCCTACTGAAGCAGTTTCAGGTGGGGAGAGCAGTGTTTTCAGGCCACGGAAATGATGTAGCTCAATCAGATTGCTGTCCGAGCACTGAGCCTGAGAACACAGGGTTTTCATTCATTTTTTTCAACAAACATGCATTGAGTGCCAACTATGAGCTTGTCCCGAGTATCTTGGAATCATGGCCAGCTTTGATTCAAAGGCAGAGGAGGAAAGAGAGGCAAAAATATTTTTGGAGCTGATTCTTCGAGGTGTTGAAGAAGCAAGAGTCCGACACTTGCTTCTTCTCTCTCACCCCCTATCTCTTAACCTATTGGTCTTATCAGTCTCGGTCTTATTGATTCTACATCATATGATATTTCTAATCCATCCCTCCTTACCAGATGTACAGTGCCCATTGGTGGTGATGGTGGTGGTTCAGCCTTCACTCCTACCCAGACCACTGTGGTTGCATCCTACCTGGTCACGTCTCTGGCATCACCACCCTTGTGCCCTTCCCTGGAACCTGAGCAATCTTTCTCAAATGCAAAACTGACCACGTTCTTCCTCTGTTTAAAATATGTCCTTGCTCTGCCCCCTCCCACATTGGTATAGCTTACCTGACCCTTCACACTTTGGTCCCTGCTTATATTTCTAGCCGATCCCCTACCCAACCCACCTCCCCATCATTGCCTCCATCCCCAGCACTTCACCTTTTCACATTTCAAAGCACTGTCGTTCTCCCCCAATACTCCCTGAAGTTCTGATGCCTGTAGCCCCTAACATTGCTTGGATCCAACTAGAGAATTCCTATGCAGTCTTCAAAGCCTTTTTGTGAGTCACCTCCTCCGTGAAGCCTTGACAGTCTTCCTTTCTTTGAGCGAACCTGCCACCTCGTCCACCCTTTTCTATGATCGCACTCTAGAATCATCATCATTTGGGCCCATGTCTGACCTTCCACAATGGTAGGGATGGGGGCTGGTTCATCTCTGCCTCCCCTGGATCAGAAAATTCTCAGTGAGTGGAGCGGAGGGAATGTGGGTGTCAAACAAGAGGGTGGAAAGATGAGTTAGGAGCAGCATTTTCAGAAGCCATAGGGGCCGAGAGCTTGGTCCCTTCCTAACAGCCTCCCTGCCACCCTCGAAGGATCCCCAGATCCCTGTTCTAGGTCAGAGGGTCCTCTTACCTCTGCAAGTTTTCCAGGTTACAGCCTTCATTCCCTGACTGCGTGCACTTTGTGAAGCAGCTAGCAGTGTTCTCCAGGTGGAAAGATTCATACTGGCCCTTATTGATGAGCCCCAGGCAGACGTTTCTTGGTTGCTCAGGTTGCCTCCTTGCTTGCTCCTGTTTGTTGCTAGAATATTCCATACCTGAAGGAGGGATGCAGAAGGTGTGAATGGGCTGGGTGGGGAGGCAGTAAGGGCAGGGTGTTGGGGGCAAGATGCTCAGGCTCCAGGGTCTGGCGATGTGGGCTAGAATTACAGTTCCATCCATTCCATCCATTCACACTATGTGTACTTGAGCTGGACTCACTCTCCCCGGGCCTCAATTTCCGAGGCAGAAGGACATATGACCTCCCACTTCATAGGGCCAGTGGGATGCTTTGGGGAAAGTGTGTACAAAGGGCTTGGCACATGGCTCTGTAGATTAAAGCATTCATATGTTAGTCCTATGGCCCTTTACTGCCTCCTCCAGGGAGTCTGCTGGGCTTTCCACAGTTGTTCCATATCAGACATTCCAAAGCCCTTGCAACTGTGGCCTCGTGGTATAACTCTTGGGCATATTCTGTCTCAGTTTACCTCTTTCTCCTACATTCTCATTATGACCCTCACAGGCTGCCTCCTGGGGGAGGGAGAGAACATAGCACACTGAGGGCCCCTGGAGCACGGGGACTTGAGCAAGGGCACCAGCTAGCAGGAGGCAGCTCCAGGACGACAGACCAGCTTTCGTGACTTCCAGTTCAGTTCCCCTTTCACCTGGTATGGGGATGGAATGGAAGCTTGGAGTCACTTACCAGCTGTGTGGCCTCAGGCAAGTTACTTAAACTCTCTGAGTCTCCCTCTTCTGGTCAGCCAAATGGGACTAATAATACCTTCCTTGTGAGTTTGGGGGAAGATTAGGAACATCCACATACATAAAGGATATAGGTCATCATAAATGTTCAAAGAGCCAGTATCATTTACTCCAGGAGGTGAGAATGTCATTGTAAAACTATTTATATATTTGTGTATTTACATTGGATGTATGCATATGTCTACATAGTTACCTCTCTCTCAACAAAATTAATGCAATGCACAGTAGTTTTTTTTTTTAAAGCGGACACAAGACCACAAAATGAAAAGTAAAAGTCCCCACAGCTCCCAGCTCACACTCTAGAGTTCACCACCTGCAGCAGCTCAATGCACAACCTTGGGGACATTTTCTATACGTAGGCAAGTATTTTGGTGTAAATCACTTAAAAATTTACATGAACGGGATCACTTAGCAAGATATCTTGAGGAGCTTTCCATATCAGCACCTACTGATCCCCCTCCTTGATACGCTTGCACACTACTCCACTATGTGGGTGTTGTAACACTTTTTCAATTTGGTCCTCTGTTGGTGGACTTTTAGGATCATCACTCTTTTTTTTTTTTTTTTCCTATTTTGAACAACACTGCTTACATCTTTGTCAGCTTGGGTTAAGAATTCACAGAAAACATTACGATCCTAGGAATTTCTGGGTCAAAATGTATGACCTTTTTAAAAAAGGGGTAGGTAAACGGCGCCTGGGTGGCTCAGTCGGTTCAGTGTCGGACTCTTGCTTTCGGCTCACGTCATGATCTCAGGGTCCTGGGGCTGAGCCCTGAGTCAGGCTCTGTGCTCAGCGGGGAGTCTGCTTCCGATTCTCTCTCTCTGCCCCTCCCCCCCATGTGCGCATGCTTTCTCTTTCTCTCAAATAAGTAAATAAATCTTTAAAATAGAAGATATTCATGACACTGTTTAACGGGAAGAAGCAAATGCTAGATGAGCATGTATGTAATAGGATCCACGTTTGCTTTTTAAATAAAGGAGGAAGAGGGAGAGAGATGAGGGAGAGGAAAGGGGGGGGTGCCATTCTCCACATAATCCTAACCCTCTGTATGCCCGAGGGGTTCCAAATGGGTGCCGGTGGGCACCCGGACCGGTGTTAACAGAGCCTCCCTCCTGGCCTACCATGAAATTTCAGCGCAGTCATATAGGTGAAGCTTTTGGCAAGTACAGAAAAGATCTTTTTTGTGATTATTTTTTGAAGATGTTGGAAGCATTTAGCCCAGACAGAGAGAGCGTGGCCCGGGCCTGGGCAGGATGCTGCCAGTCCCCACCTCAAGACCCGCGCTACCCTCCCCCATCCTGCTCTGCCCCAGCAGCTGGCCTCCAGGGACCACCTCAATCCAGGTTCAAGTGGGGAGCGGCCCAGAAGTCAGGGGTGGTACCTGCCCATTCCTAGGGCTCACCACCAGGGGCCTGCTTCTCTCCGCCATAGCCACAGCCACCTCAGCACAGAGCCTGGCACGGCACAGGGGTCCCCAGCAGTGGTTTCAGAATGAATGAACCAATGGGCAGACCCATAAATGTCCACCAAAGAAGCAGACTTACCTCTACGTATAAGCCCCTCAAGGCTCTTCGGGCGATTCAAATGGCTGGCACTTTGCCCACACACCCACATCACCATAGGTAAACTCAGTGACTCGGGGGAGCCTGGAAGTCCCAACCAGTGTACTCACGGCTTTTGTGCGGGGCCCAGTGTCCCTATGATGCCCTCTGGGACTGGACAATAGCCACCACTGGTGACTGAGTTACTGAATCTGTCAAGTGTTGCCCGACAGCCGGCTCTGCCAGGAAGACAACACCGCCATTTTGCCCCTTTTTCTGAGCCAGGGACTGAACTTTGCATTTCACCGAATCTCGCAACATTTGAAGTTTCTTTGTGTGTGTGTGCGTTTAAGATGTTATTTATTTATTTGAGAGAGAGAGCATGAGAGAGAGAGAGAGAGAGAGAGAGAGAGATCATGAGCGGGGGGCGGGGAGGGCAGAAGGAGAAGGGAGAAGCAGATGCCCCGCTGAGCAGGGAGCCCGATGCGGGGCTCGATCCCAGGACTGAGATCATGACCTGAGCCGAAGGCAGACGCTTAACCGACTGAGCCCCCCAGGCATCCTGAGAAGAAGGTTCTTTGAAGCCCAAAGAGGTTGACCCGTGTGCCCAGAGCCGCATGACCCCCTGCTTGGCAAGCAGATAGGATGCTCATGGATTAAGAACAAAAAGGAGGAGCACTCAGGGCACGGCGATGGGAGCACTTCCTCTGCCTGAGGGGGTCACTGCCGACATCACAGGGCCCCAAGGAGGGTAGGTGAGAGCTGACCAGATGGGCCAGGGGTGGGCTCGGCTTTCCCGGGCGAAGGATAGCCAAGAGCAAGGCCTAGGGTCCTCAAACTGCTCTGGAGAACCACCGCACGTGTGTGTGCAAGGCTGACAGTTGGGGTGGGGTCTTGTTCCGGGAAACTGGGGACCGGGGGGCCATTGCTGGGACAAGGAGACGGGAGTTGGGGGGGGGGAGTCAAGTTGGAGGGAGCCAGACAAGGGGGTGAGGGAGGACAGTACAAGCCCCAACTGGCCTCAGCCTCCAGAGCACCCTGACCCCCTTCCCCAGAAGCTTGGAGGCCAGCTGGGTAAGAGTGTGTCCGGGGCCCACCTGTGTCCCAGAGCCAGGCCTGGCAGGGAGCCACAGCCAGAGTAGGGGAGGGGGGAGCTCTGTGGGGAGCACAAGACCCCTGAGACCCAGCGCTGACCCAAGTTTATCAGGACGACAACGCAGAGGACGAGGTGAGAGAGGGTGCCGAGGCCATTGGGGTGGGCTCCTTAGACGGACATGCTCTAGACACCCCCACCCATATCCACTTCCCCGTCCCTGACCCTGGGTCTCCCAGGGGATAAGGAACCAGCTGCTCACCTGAGGCCCAGAGCAGGAGGCGTGAGAGAAGCAGGACCCCCAGGACCCTGGGTGTCATCATCCTTGGGCAGCCTTGCCCACGCTGGCAGAGCCCTGCGTCTGAGTGTCCCTCTGGTCCCAGTCTCTGTGGTGTGGCCTGCCCCCCTTCCCTATGCCCCCCCCCCCCCCCCCCCCCCCAGCACTTCCTGTGGCCTTTCTCGGCCTTCCTGCTCCACGCCACCACCGGTTGGGTTGTGAAAGGCAAGTGTGGGGAACTGGGCTGCGTTCCTATCTCACCCCACCCCATGACCGCCCACAGAGGCGGCTGCTGAGCTCACCCAGGGATGCTTCTGGGGGCTGTGAAGTTGGGGTCCAGCGGCCAGAGAGGCCTCCACACCCAAGCAGACCCCTGGGGAATGGTGACGAGCACAGGCTTTGGAGTCAGGCACGCCCAAATCAGACCCTCCCCTCAGTAGCTGGGGACCTCTCTGATCCTCGGTTTCTTCTTCTGTGAAGCAGATACAGTAACAGGGCTGCCATGTAGGGCCATGTTGGGGTTTGAGGAGACCTGCAACATGCCAGGCAGAAGCCTGGCTACAGGGATGTGGGTGGTGCTCATGCTCCTTCACTCATGCCTATGGGTTGAACAGGACTGAGATTAAGCCCACGTCTGCTGGGGCCCTAGGAGGAGAGGAGGACCAGCTCCGTGGGCCCCAGCCTTCCCTGCCCAGACTGGTAACAGGAGAGGTGGGACAGGGTGTGCAGGAGCATGGGCTTGGGGGTTGGTCAGGCCTGGGCTGACGTCTGTCTTGGGCTGTCTGTCCTGGCCCCTCGTGGCTGGGTGAGCTTGGGCGAGCTGTCTGCCGCTCTGAGCCTCTCACAAGATGTACAGAGAACTCATGAGATGCGAGTGGAATTGGACAGACCGCTGGGCTTGGCCACGGTCCTTATCTCTTTATGATTGTCAGTACTGCGCAATTACTGTCCTAGCGCCCATCTGGCCACTGGTGGCCCAGACAGGAAGTGGGAGCAGCAAACACACAGGCGCGGGGGTGCACAAGGAAAGGAGAGGGGCTGACCACTCGGGCCCCGGCTCTGATGGTTCTGAGGAAGTCGTGTGGATGAGGCCAGGTCCCTTGGCGGGGTCCCATAGTCACTGCAAGGTCAAAGGTAGAGAGCACCCCCCCAAGAAGGTGCATCCTCTCAGCATCCCCCCGCCCCGCAGGGCCTGAGCTGGACGTGCTCTACCCTGGGGGGTCTGAGGACCCACCCAGCCCCTTCCCCTTCCTCCCACGCAGTGTCCACACAGGATCCAGTTCCCCACTGGGCCCTCTGCACCTGGGGAGGGTTGAGGAGAGGACATCGGGGTCACTCATGGGCCGTGGGTGGTAAGTGGGAATCTGGTGTGGGGCCCCAGGCACTTCCTCTGCAGGGAAGGCTTGGGGGCAGGTGGGAACCACGGGGCCTGTCCCGCCTCCCTCCCAGCGGCAGCCAGGCGAGGTGAGATGGTGGACAAGGGCTTTGTGATCTGTGCCCTGCTGGGCCCACCACTGGAGACCCATCCTGGCACCAGGGTCCTCAAAGGGGCTCATGGGGGCCTGTTTGTGAAGAAGGGCCTGGAAGGAGGGACCCAGAGTGTCCAGCACACCTGGAAAGACAGGACCAGGGCGGGGGGGGGGGGCGCTGGGAATGTGGCAAAGATAGCCGGGCAGGGCCAGGGTGAGCCCCACCGGGGCTGGGGACGGGCCTGGAGCCCTGTACGAAGCCCTGGGCCCCCCAAATCCCAGGGCAGATGGAACTGTAGCTCTGCTTTCTGCCACCTCCCACCACACCAGCTTGTCCCAGTGGCTCCCTGTGGGCTCCAGTCTCCGGGGACAAGGCCTCCAAGCTTCTTGGCTGCTTCAGTCGGCTTTCCACATCAGAGTGACATCTCCACACGCAAACCTGGCTGTGTCCTTCTGAGAACAGCAGTCCCGCTCTCCAAGGCCCTACAGCCCAGTGAAGGGCACGAAAGGAAGCATCCGGTGGCCCGTCCAGCACCTGTCCTGAGAAGGTGGGCTCCAGCCCAAGAGCCCTCCCTGCTACCTGAGCCAGCCTCAAAAACAGCACCTAGTGTCCAGGAGTTCTTTGAAGTGGGACAGTTTGTTTGAAGGGTGTGCTCTCTGCCTGGGGAAGGGGGCTGGGTCCTTTCCTTCCCTCCCTGAGGATGGGGGGAGGTGTCCCCCAGGGCTAGCCCAGCGTTGGGGCCCCACGGGACCTTGCAGAGACTGAGAGGTCTGTGAGGAGGGGGCTGGCTCTGACCCCCCTGAGCCGCCCGAGCAGGTCACCGTGGACCAAGCTTGCCTCTGTCCTCAGGACTGGCAGAAAGGTGGAGGCAGAAGCCAACGAGAGGAGAGGAGCAGAGAACATCGGAAGGGAAGCAGGGCAGAGGGAGGTCCCGCGCGCCGAGGTCCCTGCAGGGGCCCAGACCCCACATTCATGCCGTCAGAGGGCACTGCCAGTCTACTCCCGGCTGTTAAGGTGGCTTCGCATCTGTCCCGTCCAACTCCAGACCCTGGAGCCATTTTCCCCGGCCCGCCATCCCCCGGGAGCGGCTGGAGGCCGTGTTGGGAGGCAAGTCTGATCCTCTCTTCTCACGGTCCACCTACATCACCCCGACCCACAAACTTGCTCCGGACATCACGTGACCAGCCAAGGGCTGAATTCCGTCCCCACATCTGATTTCTTTAGCCGGTGAATTTTTTGGATGAGCCAAATTTTTCAGTCAGGGGATTTTGTACCCGCACAATCTGGACTTCTGATTTATCATAAAAGGAGGGTGGTCTGGCCACACGGGTCATCTCTGCACCCCTACAGAGGACAGCGGGTGGCTGGAGCCGAGTGGCTTGTCATCTCCACTCCACCACAGACCCCAGCATTCCCCACCGCCTCCCCAACTCTGACGCCAAGGTGTCCTTTATCCAACCCCCACCTGCCCCGCCCCACTAGTCCTGGTGGACAGTTTCCAGCAGTTGATTTTTTTTCACACATGGCCTTCTCTCATCTCTGTTTCCTGATTGGCCCCAAGGTGTTGGTATCAGTGACTCTTAATAAAAGCACGGAAGAAAGTGCTCCAAATCTTTACAGTGATTTCTTAGGTGATAACAACAGCTGATTTTTTTTTTTTCTGTGTGCTCTTCTACAGTTTCCAAATTCTCTACAATGAACATCTACTTCTTTAAATTCAAAAGACAAATGAGAGAGTGCTTAAAAAGAAAGTCCTCCCCCATCTTTAAGGCTGGGATCCAGATCAAATGTTGTCTCCTAGAGGAAGTCTTCCTGGATCCCCAGCAAGGAATGGTGGCTCCCCTTGTAGTTCCAACCCCTTAAGAGCGTGTTGGGCTCTAGGCCAGGGTCACCGGGGGAGGCATGCTTCAGTCTTCCCAGTATTGGGGCAGAAACAAATTCGCACTGCTACGCTCCACAGTTCTTGCCACAAGAGGGCTTTGGGAGAGGCTGAGGGTCCCTGGGAGGGGTGGGCTTGGCAGTGGTGAGCAAGGGCGATGCAGCTTATAGAAAGGCCCAGATGGACAGACAGACCTAGCCCAGCCCAGAACATCTATACTAAGCCTGAGTCAAGGGCAGGCAAAGGCCCGTGCAGTTAGATACAGGTTTACAGCAGACAACTCTTGGAAACCACAACCCAAAATACAGCCCTGGAATCGGGGCCCTGCCCAGGGCTGAGTGGGGGGCTGGAGAGGGAGGGCTGGGGAGGCTGACAGAGGGCCCTGAGCTCAGAGGTAGAGGAGTTGCTGCTATGCTCCAGGAGGGGGCTCTCCTCCTCCAGGGCTCTGGCTCAAAGCTCTGCCCCAACCCCATGCGCCCTGAGTACCACTCTCAGGCTAAAATGACAGGACTGCAGAGTGCCCTGGTGGCGGTCACCGGAGACAGATCGGCTATTAGCACAGGGCCCACGATGCTGCCAGGCCTCACAGGTCCAGGACCTGACCTTGGGGCCCGTGGGCTCCCATCTGCAGCCATGAGGGCTGGGCCCAGTGGCGGTGAGTTCAGACCAGCCTGCAGCCCCCAGTTAGGATGGCAGGGGAACGGTCCCACTCCCAAGCCCCTTGTGAGCTGGACCGGGGCACTGAGTAGCCCACAGGCCAATTCAGAAAGCCCAGCCTGGGAGTTTGGCAACAGTGCCCTCCCCCCGAGGGGCTTGGGCCTTCTTCTCGAGTCTCTGGCTGATCCTCAAGTGTTGGGCCTGGCTGTGGGGGTGGCAGGTGGCGGTGAGGAGAGGCCGCATCTCTGTTTCCTTACGCAGCTCCTGGCGGGTGGCTGGTGGCCTAGATGCGGCTGGACGAGGTGCTGCCCGAACTGATGGGGAGCCTGGCACTGTCCGAGCTGTTCTTCAGTGGGGAAGGCCCACCCCGGGCCTGCAGCCGCATGGACCAGTACCAGAGGAAGATGAAGAAGCCTGGGGGCAGTGAGGGAGCACAGGGTTCAGCAGGCGGGGGGCCGCCCTGCCCCTTCCCCCCTCCCTACACAGGCTACCAGCACCCCTGTGATTTGGGGGGGACCCCACCATACACCAGACACTGTGCAATGGCCTGAGCCCCATCTCATTTTATTCTGTCGAGGTTCTCATGGGGTCAGGCCTATTCATTACTATTCTGCTTCACAAACGAGGAAACTGAGGCCCTGGGAGGTAAGGGGCCTTGGCTGAGCCAGGAGTTAAACCCTGGTGTTCAGGCTCCAGAGTACCTGTTTAAGCACCTCTGGGCCAGAAGAGGGGGGTGTGTGTGTCTGTGTGTATCTGTCTGTCTGTCCTTGGGTGGTGGGGGTGTGCAGAGTGGTGTAGGTAGAAGGACTCTGCTGGCATCAAGCCCCAGCCCTCATGAGCCAGCCCCTCTGCTCCTCTCCCCTCTGCCCTTCCAACTACCCTTCAGCCTCGCTCCCCCTCCCTGTGCTATAGCTTCTGGACCTTTGTTCTTACTCCTCCCTCTGCCTGGCACGCTCTCTCCTTAGGCCAGACCTCCTCAGCCTGCGCCGCACACATGCACCCCGGGGCACCTGTTACAATGCAGATCTGATTCGGCAAGTCTGGGGAGGCCAGAGTCCCCACGATGCTCATGCCCATGGGCCCGGGAACACACGTGGAGTCCCAAGGCCCTTGATCTCTCCCTGGCTGGACCCTTCTGTTGTCTTCAAATGTCTCCCACAGAGGCCTCCCTAGCCACCCTTCCCAAAGTGTCCCCCAGCCCAGCCCAGATGGTTCATCACATCGCCACTGACTACTATCCTCTGCGAGACCCCCTGAGATGGCCGCAGGCTTGCTCATCACGCCTGGTCTTTCCCACAGGACATGAGCTCCGTGGAAGAAAGGCCCTCACCCAACCAGTCCACAAATGTAGCCCCAAGGCTTAACACAGGGCCTGCACAGAGCAGGTACTCAACAAAGACTTGTCAACTATGGCCTGGGGGCCCCCATTTTACAGACGGGAAGACCGAAGCCCAGAGAAGGGAAGCCTTCAGATTGGGTCCATACCTTCCCTACCCCGTGCTCCATGCATGGGTGCCCTGCCTGGGGCCGGGGGGGGAGGGGTAGGCTCTTCTCCACGCCTACCTTGGAAGGAGGTGATGATGCTGAAGAAGTAGAGAACGACAAGCTGGAAGGTGCCCGAAGCAAAGGAGAAGAAGATCAAAGCCCAGGGCAGACCGAGGACCAGGCTGAGGCCCAGCAGCGTCAGCACGTGGGGCCATTTCTGGGCGTGCGGGCGCAGGCGCAGGATCTGCACCACCATGGTGCCCAGCATGGCCGTGTTGAACAGAAACACCAGGCTGAAGAGGCCCAGGTTGGTGACGTGGCTGACCAGGGAGTCCCGGATCCAGCACCTGGGGGCAGAGATGTGAGGGTTGAGTGCATGCTGGCGGGGTTGGCGCGGTGCTTCCCAGGCCAAGGATGTGCGCCTCTGGGAACCCGAGCAACAAACAGGGAGCCGCCTTCAACACCACTGACTCACGGGGGAACGTTACTTTCTTTCCAGTTCTCTGCGCCTTCAACCGCTCCAACCTCTATTCCCACTCACACAAAGAAACCCAGGCGCTACACAAGGTCACCGGCGAGAGACGGGCAAATCCAGGCCTGTGCTCACCCTCCCTGACCCCCCAGCCTCTGCCAGGCCCACACCTCCAGCAGCCCTGGCGCCCAGGCGGCCCCACTCGGTCGGTGTGGCCTCGGCCTGGGCCGCCCTCTGGCCTCTGCACCCCGAGGCCCGTGTTCCTGAGCCCGCTGTGCTCAGCCACTCACATGGAAGGGTAGATGACACTCTCTGGGGTCCTCTGCACGGCCAGGATGATGGGGCCGTAGTTGTTCACGTCCACTAGAGCCACCAGCATCACGAGGAAGATGGGGAAGCCTGTGGGGCCACGAAGCATGGAGCTCTGTCCCCCGCCCTCTGGCAAGACCCTTCTCCCAGGCTTATAGTCAGCTCCGTGTGGGGAGGTCCTCCATGATCAGACTCTCCCCTTCCCCGCTCCAGTTTGGGTTTCCCATAGAGAGCCCCATCTCCGCTGACCTTCTGCCTCCCCCCTCACCATCCCAGGGGCCCGTGGGAGAAAGGGCCTGCACTTCCCGCCGAGGGGCAAGACATCACAAGGGAGATGGGAGGCACAGACTGGGAGGGTGGGGGAGAGCCGAAGGGAGGTCTTCCAGAGTCTGCACTAGGCCTTGACTTTGTCCACGGGCTGAAGCTTGAGAGCTCTCTCCAGAAGGGGTCACCCACCACCAAACACCTGGGTCTTGGCACAGAGACAACTCTGAAGGAATTTTATGTAAATCGATGGAGTGAACCAAGAAAGGGTCAGAGGAGAAACACGGGTGGGGCAACAAGTTGGGTGAGGGACATGTGGAGTCTGGCAGGCCTGTGCAACATCCAGAAGGACTTGCAGTGTGCCCCCTGGGTCTCCAGGTCTGACTGAGAGGTCTGGGCCATGGGTAAATTGGGTGGTCTTGGCCAAGAACAAATGCCAGAGCTACGGGGAATCTGTTACCTGAAGCTTAGAGGAGCATCCACAGACAGAGCCACTGCCAGCCTGAATTAGGTGAGTGGAGGACTGGATGACAGCCCACTCCTCCCCCAAAAGGGTGCCTTTGAGCAGTGCACAACATGCACATCCATACACAGTGGCTCTGTCTGCAAACCCCGCTTTTAAAAGAGTGAGCAATGTAGAGAATATGGGTTTCTTGGGAGCAATGCTCACCGCTTCATCTTCCTAAAGGGGACCTTAACCCAGCCCAGGTGAAGAACAGTTGAGGATGGGTGGGTGAAGGAAAGAGTGAGGGAACAGAGAGGTAAGCAGAGAAGTGGAACCAGGTGCCTGCGTTTTACCAAGTAGAAGAGGCAGGTCTGGGGGCACACCAGCGCTCTCTCCCAACTTACCCCAGCCTATGATGCTCAGTTTGAGCAGGTAGCCAGGGACATAAGTGCCAAAGACCTCGACCACCAGCCGGTAGAGGTTGTAGCCCTCGAGGCCCATCCAGGAGAGGCAGGCGAGCAGAGAGAAGTGCAGGAAGATGGCGCTGGCACGGCAGCCAGCCTCGGAGCCTGTCAGGGCCACCGGCTCACTCAGCAGAAAGCTCACGTCCAGCAGGAAGACCGCCAGCAGCAAGTTCATGTGCACTTTGATGGTGTAATCCCGAGGCTTCCTCCTGCACAGGGGAGGGGGTGCGGTCACCCTGGTGGCCAGCTTGGGAAGGTGGGGGGGCAGCACTCCTCCACCAGGCAGCCTTCCCAGGGTATACACACACACACACACCCTATCCTATCCCTATGGCTGCAGCCAGGTTGTTCCCCACCTGTCCCTGTGCACCTGCTGTGTGCCCAACACCCACAGGCTTGGGCACCGTGGGCACATTTAACAACAGATTTAGCCACGGACAGAGCAAGCAAGACAAATCCAGCCACTACAATCAACCAGATGCTCCTAGAGTTGGAGGGGAAAGACTTTGGATTTGTTGCTGTTTTGGAGAATCCATGCCACCCGTGTTCTGTGTCCGCCTGTCTGTCTGCACAGCCGTGTGTCTGTGAGGCTGATTGTGGCGGGGGGGCTGTCCTGTCTGTCTTCAGGTTTGTAAGTCTGGGTGCACATCCCAGCGCCCCTCCCACCCCAGGACTCTACCCGATCCAGGGCACCTTCGGCATTTCCTCCCCGGCCCCCCACGCCCCAACTGCGCTCTGCCTGGCACCACCCACCACCTGTGCCGGAGGGCGGGACGGCATAGCCACGCCCACCCACCCGTGCCTCGAGCTACCACCTTGGGCTGCTCCCTCCCCGCCCCCGCCTGCAGTTCACTCGTCTATGTCGGGCACAGACAAAATGCTCAGTCCCTAAGGTTCCCTGTTCCTGTCCTTGGGCACTTTTGTGATTAATGGGTAGGCGCCGGGGGGCTCGGCCCCCACCCCCTGACCTCCCCAGAACCTGCTCCTGGTCACTACTCCAGCCCCACCACGCGCACAGCTGCGGGCTCACACAACACAATCACCGACGTGCCCGCAAGCCCACGCCCCCCCACCCGTGCAGACAGCGAGCACACCCCACGTGCTTGCACCTACACCCCCCAACGCAAACGGGCCCAGGCCCTGACTGCAGGTGGACCTCAACCTAAGCCAAGCCCAGCACTGACCATCCAGACCCGTCCACACAGCCGATGTGGGGATGGGTGCAGGCGCTCCTCACTCCACCCCAGCCTTTCCGTGGGGCTCCTTCTTCCTCGGGCGCCCAAACAACAAAAGTGGAGTGACAGAAGCTTCCATGGGGGGGATGGGGGAGGCTTTGTCAAACTCGAATGTCCGCGGGGGCCGGGCCTTAAATCAGACACCGGACAATAGGGCGCTGGAAGGAACTCTCCTTGGCTTGGCTTCCGAAACTGAGGCCTTGTGGACCTGGAGCCAGCCTGCCTGGGTGTAAGCCTGCCTCGGCCACTTCCTCGCTGTGTGACCTCAGGCAAGTCCCTTACCCTCTCTGACCGCTCTTTCATAGGGCCCTTGTGAGGCCTGAACCAATTTCATGCACGTAAAGCACTTAGAACAGTGGGTAGCACGTGGGAAGCTCCAAGAACGTGTTGACCATTATTACAATTGTCACCATCATATTATTATGTGCCCCCAGTGGTGACACATCTGCTTCTTCAAAGGCAGAAATCTAGATTTTTATGTCACCTCTCCCCGTGTTCGGTGTTGATAATAAAGTTTGTAAGTGTCATGTCATCCGAACACCACAGAGCTGAGGAGGAGATGTAGCCCCTGCCTCCCAGGGCTCCTTCCTACAGCCGCACACGCATTTTGGGGTGCGTCAAGCCAACCTACAGGGTAGGTCTCCATGGTCCCGGGGTCCCGGCTTAGGGGCCCGGAAGGAAGGTTCTCCCTACCCCCGCCTTTCCCCGCCTTTCCCGCCTGGCCAGCCCCTACCTGTAGCAGAGGTAGGTGGCGATGGTGAGGACGCAGGCCAGAGCCGAGATGACGCAGCCCACGTAGGATACGATGGTCAGGTAGTGCTTGTGTACGGCGTCTACCTCCACAGATGGGGCCTGGGTCCACGAGACAGGCGGGGCCTGGCCTCAGTGTCCCCAGCTTGACACGGAGGGTTTGCCCCAGGTGAAGGGCCAACCTGAGCTCCCGGGGGGCGGGGGTGGGGGGCGCCTCGGGCATCTGTGAACCACCACCACCCCGAACTGAGCAGAGGGTGGTCCCGTGAGTGCATTCTTCGGAAGGGGAGAGGATCTGCAGTTTTCACCGCATCCTCAAATGGTTCTCCACCCACTACCGGCAAGAACCCTCCACTAGAGGGCGCCCGGGTGGCTCAGCCCGTTAAGCGGTTTAAGCGTCTGCCTTCCGCTCAGGTCACGATCCGGGGGGCCTGGGATCAAGTCCCATATGGGGCTCCCTGCTCAGCGGGGAGTCTGCTTCTCTCTCTCCCTCTCCCTCTCCCCCTCCTCACTGCTCGTGCTCTCTCTCTCTCACTCTCTCTCAAACAAATAAATAAAATCTTAAAAAAAAAAAAAAAAAAAAAGAACCCCCCACCAGAGAATCCCTTTTCCGGCCTGGCACTGATTTTTTTCTATAATGTTCAACACTGGAGTGAGCACCCCATACCCACGGAGGGCTGGAAGACCACTCCGATCCCTCAGAAGTCGGGTCCCAAGATTCTGGGAGAATGAACCTAGGACACAAAGCTTCTGTGATCTTGGGGACACTGAAGTCCTTTGTGAGGCCCTCCACAATGGGCCTCAGTATCCCCTCGAGGGCTCTTTGGAAACATACTTGCACCCCTCGCCCAGCCTGTGGAATCAGAATTCTAGGTTAGGGCCAGGAATCTGCACTTTTATCATGCACCCAAATTTGGGAATAAAGAGCAAAGGTTTTAATGACCAGGTCTTCCACTTACTAGCTGTGTGAACTTACGTAAATTGCTTAAGCTCTCTGAGCCTCGGTTTCCTTATCTATAAAATAGGACAGCAGCAGGAGACGCCTCGGGGGTTGGTGTGAGGAACCAATGACATATATGTGAAAGGTGGCCGGCACGGGGCAAGAAGAGGACCCCTCACCATGAGCACTGCAAAGTAGGTCAGGTGGTTGCAGAGGCAGGACGTCTGCGTCTCTCTCCCGATGGTCTCACACCCAGCATCGCTCCAGCTCCCCGGGCTGCTCACTGAGGAAGGGTTCCATGGGGCTCTGATCAAGCCCAGTCCCTCAGGACCCCACTGGACCCCCCGAAATGCATAATCGTGTCACTCTTCTGAGCCTTCACTCCCCCTGGCAAATATCTAGTCTGCCATCATTCCTTCTTCAAAGCCCATTTTCTCCAGGAAGCCCTCCCTGATTAACCCCATCTCCCCCACTCTCTAGGACCCCCTTTCTCCTCCAGATACCCACCCAGCTCAGAGACCCCCTTCACACTCACATGTTGGGTCTTCAACCCAGAATACGCACTGGAGAGTCACGTTTTTCTGCAGGGACAAGAAAGGAGAGTGGACCCCGTCACAGCCCACTCCTTTCTGGGCCAGGTGGAGGAAGTCAGTGTCAGGCCACCACCCCATGTGGACCTGACCGGCTGAGGTCCTCAGCCAGCTGGTCATTTTGTTAAAGACAAGGGACTTGGGAGGCAGGGCAGAAAAGACAAACGGGGACCCTTGTCTCCTCGGCTGGTTTGTCTGCACTCACCGGCTGTGGCTGGTGCTGGAAGGTGAGCACCACGGGCTCCGAGAGGTTGGCTACTTTGGTGTTCTGCACGACGATACCCAAGACCTTCTCACCCAGGACTTGACTGGAATTCCTGTCCTAGAAACATGTGATGGGGGAGGAGAGGAAGGGGGAAGGGCTCAAGGCTGAGAAGGCCCAGACGTCCCCTAGTTTCTCTAGACTCCTGTCTCTCCCCCACACATTGCTCTGAGATGCTCAGTCTCCCTCTGGCAACAGTTCTTGAACATGTAGTCATTTACACTGTAGTGAAAACAACATAATTTAGCATTCCCCGGGGGGGATTCGCATGTCACAGTCCAGTTTCTGCCCTTACAAGGAAAGGCTCTAACTTCTGGATGAGGGGGCTTGGCTCTATGCCCGCCTTCCACCTCCCCGTCAGACAGAAACTGCTTTCCCCGGTGCCCCCCACCTGGAACAGGGCTTGGCTGCTGAAGTCCACCAGAAGGAGTCTCTTTTCAGCCTCCCCTCTCCGGCCTTTGGTCTTCTGGAAGAGTGTGCGGGGCAGCTGCACCGAGTACTCCTGGACCTCACTCTGTTCCTCCTGCAGACCAGAACCCCTGTGGGGCTCAGCCAGGGGTGGGCTCCCAGGTCTCTACATGCCCCCGCCCCCCAACACCTTCCTGGATGCTGCCACCTCGAAGCCCACCTCCTCCAGGAAGCCCTCCTTTCCTTGGCTCCAGCCCTGGCTGGGGAGCCTGGTGGGTAGAGCCCAGGGCCCCAGGGGGCAAACAGGCCTGGGAGACTGCTGTGCCATCTGGGCTCCCCAGGGGGTAGCATGAGGGCAGCGTGGGTGGCTCCCAGCCGCCGGGCCCACACAAGGGATAGTCTCAAGGCTGACATGCACGCACAGGAGCTTTGGGTCTTCTGTTCCCACAGGGATACTATAGGAGCCCCTGATGCCGGTCCCGCCGCCCCCCCCAGCCCCGTCCCCACCACTGTGCCAGGAAGGGTCCTCTGCCACGGGGCAGCCGCTAACAGGGGATTCCTTAGGCCCGAGACCGTCCTTATCAGCACACATCTGGCTCCCAGAGGCCCCGGGGAGGGGAGTGTTCACGCCTCCACATCTGTTTCCTGCCCCGGCCAGTCTGGCCCTGGCCCCTGACCCCTGACCTCGCGCCTGGAACGGATGTGCAGGTCCTGGAGGCTGGCTGTGGGCTGCAGCTTCCACACCGTGGCGTTGACCAGATCCTCCTCAAAGGACAGCACGTCCCCTGGGAACTTCACAGAGGTCAGCTTCGACTCCAGGCTCTGCAGCCTCCTGGCAGGGGGAGAAGGGCCGGGGAGGTTGATGCAGGCGGACAGGGACATGGAGCTAGACGGCGACTCTCAGCAGAGACACAGGAAAGAGGCAGGCTGAGACAGGGGCCGGAGGGTCAGGGGGCAGCAGGGAGGGGGCTCGAGAGAAAACAGCCCTAGGACTGGTGCTGGTGTGGGAGAGAGATTGGCCTGTGGGCGAGTGGGGGGCGAGGTGAGAGGAAGCTGGAACATCAGAGCAAACAGGAAAGGGGGGCGTAATCCTGAGCACCAGGTTCCGGGCCCAGCTCTGCCTGGACTGACCCGCTCTGTGGCCATGGAGCAGCCCTGCCCAAATCTGGGCCTCAGCTCTCAAATGGGCTGGTCAGTTCTCCTTTCTTGGCGGGGAAGAGGGCTTAGGTGGCTGGCTGGGGATGATGACACTTGTTTTTACAAAGGTCAGGGGCTCGGCCTGCGGGGCTGGATCTCGATTCTTCTCAAGGAGGAGGTGGAAAGATGAGGGCAGCATTGCGGCCCCAGGAGAGGCCTCTGTCCTGCCTCCCACTCCAGGTCGCCGCCCTGCCCACATCCAGGTCTCTGGGGCCACACTTACTGGCTGGCAAGGGTGGACGAGGGCCTCCTCGAGTTCTTTCCGGGGTGCCTCAGAAGCTGGTTGAGCTGCTCGAGGTCCCTTTTCAGCTCACACATGTCCACCGAGGCATTGTGGGAGGCCTTCTGGGGAGGATCTGGAGGAGGGGAGGCCAGCGGCACCCGAGGCTAGCTGGGAGCAAGGTGCGGGCCACACCCCTCCTACTCCCATTTAACCCTCTGGTGACTGTGAAAGGCCTCTCTCCCCAGTTTTATAGAAGTTGAAAGTGAGCCTCCCCAACGTGGGGTGGATCCCCCGAGGTCACCCAGAAGTTGGCCACATGCGGGCTCTGCCACACGGAACCCTCCAGCAACTCCAGCCCCAGCAGGGCCAGCCGGGACACACCTGCCCAGGTGCCCTTCTGGCCACACAGCTGGAGCTGGGAGGGCCCACCCCGGGAGGGCCGGGGGTGTGGGGGGGGCTTGTGTGGCCCCTGGCTCCTGACAACCACTCCCGTCTTTCCACGCTCGCTGCTCCCACCCTGGGCGGGCCTCATCTTCCTTCATCTGGACCTTCCCTGCAGCCTCTGGATGGGACTTTGCCCCTCTGCCTTCACCCCTACCTTCCCACAAACCTTTCTGAAAGCACACCTTGGATCACACCCTTCCCCTCCTCAGACACCTTCAGTGGCTCCCCCACTGCCTGGGAACAAAGCCTAAGCTCCAGGACCATGACCGGTCATTCAGACCCAGGCCTTTGTCCAAGTTGTTCCTTCTGCCTGGAAGTTGCCTTACTGTGGAAGGAGAAGGTGAAGCCGGTAGCACTGGGCAGACTGGTGTTCTGGGGTCTCCACCAGGAGCTGACAGAGGTGGCGAGCAGCGGGGGGCCCTGAGCCAGGCTCTCCTTGTGGTGCCGGAAGCACAGGAGTCCAGAGGCTTGGTTACTCAGCAAGAAGTCGTTCTTGCCATAGCGAAGGTGCAGTATCCCCGCATGGCGGTTCCAGTACAAGCAGAAGTGGTAGAGGCCCCTTGGGTCAGGGAAGGGCTGGGAAGCCGGGAGGACAGCCAGGAAGGGAGCATGAATTGTGAGGGCTCCCTCCGAGTTCTTGATGGAGATGTGCAGCTCTGAAGTCTGCTTGTAATGGAGGCTGCTCTTCTGTGTCTGGTTCCTCTGGCCACAGAAACGGAAGTCTTCACGGGGCCCCCCGCCATGGGTACCTGGGGAGGCAAAGACTACAGATGGGACTCTGGGGCAGGGAGCAGCCACGGGCAGGAGAGGGGTTTACACCTTGGGCCCAGAATACTGGATCCCAGTGCCTGGGATCTACATACGTTCCAAGGATCTATACCTCAAAGGTCTACAAAAATGTGAATGTGCCCTACTCACAAATTACTAGCTTCAAATTATGAAAAGAACTAAAAATTAATAATAATTTCAAAGGCAAAAAACATTTTAATAGCAATAAAGTACTTCATGAGGCCATGCCTGCCATAGACGGTTGTGCAGGCTGTGCACTGCACAAGGATGCTCTGGCTGCAGAGCTGAGTGGGACCAAAACACAGTCCGTGTTTCCCACCCCCGGCCGTGCACTGTGGGAAGAAGGGATGGCTTTTTCTGCAAGATACCATCCACTTGCTAAACTGTGTCTAAAGTCCCATGCCTGCCCAAAGCGGTTAGTGGATATGCTGGCAGCTGTCCTAGACATGGGGGCATTGTAATGTATGTCACAACAGTCCCAGGGCATCCCCAAGATAGCCTACCTTGAACCAGGAAGAGCAGACATAGCAGGAACAGGGCCTTCTGCCGCAGCACTTGGGCGGCCATCTTCCTCCCCAAGGTCACCCTGAGAAGTCAGCACCTGAAAGAGGCCAGGAGTGTTAGCTGGGGCCAGATCTGCAAGGTGGTTGGGCCAGCCCTGCAGAGCGCGAGGCCGGTGTAGCCTGGGTGTGGGATGTGAGGTAGGGAAGCGAGTGTGGAAACAGCCCGTGGGTCTCCCCAGAGCTGCCAGAAGCTGAGCATCAAGGGACAGCAGCTGTCCAGAGCCTGGCTGAGTTCAAGTCCTGGCTCCTCCTCTCACTTGCTGCATGACCCTGTGCAAGTCACAGAAAATGGGGCAAATAATAGTACTTTCCCCTAGACCCAGCAATGATGGGGTCATCTTGGCTAGAATCTGGCGGGGAAGGCTCCACAGCACCATCTGGAACCACCCCCACCACCCTGCCCCTCCAGGCCTGGAGGAGATGCAGGAAAAAGGGGGCCCTTCGGGTTCTCCTCCAGGAACCTCACCATCATCATCCCCAAGACCCAGCTCAGAGGACACCTCCTTCAGGAAACCTTCCCCAACTCCTTCTACAGTCAGTCCTGGCTTCCTTTGACTTCCCACCACTGGCCAGGGCCTCCTCTGTCCCCCAGGCAATGCAGGATGGTGCAGTCCCTCCTCAGCTAGCAAGGCAGCTCCTGGCCCATCTCTGCCGACAGGGCTGAGTGCACCGGGCGGGGCGGGGGGTGCTGGACAAAGGCTGGGCAGTTGGACGGGCGAGTGAAATGAAGGATCAACGCCCCCACAGCGCCCCCTGCAGGGAACGGTGGAGAAGGGTGCTTCCTGTCATTACCACCAGGGGGAGCCAGTTCCCAGGGCGCCCCCCAGCCCCACCCTGGTGTAGCGCGGGCCCTTCTGCCCCTCCGTGGCCTCGATTAGCTGAACACCAGTTGGCCCGCCTGTGTTCTCCCACCGCACCCCGTACCTGTCTGTATTCATTGTCACTTCAGCTCTGTGAAGCGGGCCCTACCATTGGCCCCTTTCCCAGACAAGGAATCAGAAGCCCAAGGGGTTAAATGACCTGCCCAAGATTATTCCAGAGGCCAGGGCTTTCCCTGCCTGGTCAGGACTGTGGTGCCTGGCAGGAAACTGCACGCCTGGCACTGGGAGAGAGAAGCCAGGTGGCCTCCCCACGGCTAGCTGGCCCCGTGACTGAGCGAGGCGCGGACACACACACAGCCTCCTTCAGTTCATGGGGAACTGCATGTGGCCGTGGCAACACATGCCATCATCTGCCACAAGCCAGACGAAAAGAAGCCTGGAGACCTGGGTTCACGAGAAGTCTCAGTTTAGGGGAAGCCAAGGGGCTTCCAGGAAGAGGTGGCTTTGGGACAGAATATTGGAGGGTAGCATTAAAGGGACGGGGGGGCCCAGGCAGGAGCTCACTGTCTTTGTCCTTGAACTAACCTGACCCCCTGAAGCTAGAGCCAGTCTCCTGTGTCCCACCACGCATAATGGAACCCCAATTTCAAGGGCCTTGTCAGTCCATTTGTTGGTCACCTGGGCTCATCATCTTGCCTCTGTGGCATCACAGGACCCCTTAGAAGAAGCCTATGAAAGTGTTTTAGGGAATGGTCATTGTCACCCAGGTTGTGATTTTTAAGGTTTCACTCTGTGTTCTCCTCTCTGAGCACTTTGGCCCCTTTTGTAACTGCATCCTGCCACCTCAGACCAACGGGAGGAAACTCAGCCTCCAGAGACGGAGCTATGTCCCTCCTGGACCCCCTTCTTTTCTCCCCCTCCTGCCAGTCCCTGCTGCTAGCTACCTCTGATCCCCGAGACAAATGTCACCTCCTCCAGGCAGCCCCCCCTCTCTGCAACCACTGCTCTATACTTGGGAACTCGTAGCTGACAGATCACTTATCGATTTGGTCCAAATTCTCCATTTTATAGTATTTGCATTCAAGGCCCAGAGAGGGCCAATGGCTTCCTGACATCACACAGCAAGCAAAAACGGAGCTGGCCAAAAATCCATGTGCCTCTATGGCCCGCTGACCTTCAAAGTGAGCTACCCGTGTTGGGAGACAAGGGCCCTGGACAGGGCGGAGTCATCCACTCTGCATCAACCCTCCTGGATTGAGCTTTGAGAGCAAAAAGGCCGAGACAAAGAAGTGACCTTCTGGTCATTGGAGGGACACAAGCGAGGTTGCGTGAAGTACACAGAGGGGATTCAAACACAGACGAGGTACCAAGGTACCTGTCCCTTCCAGGCTCATCTCCACTCTACCCTGGCCACTCCAAGGTGGACCACGTGGTCCCCACAGGCGTTCTTGGGATGTGAGTGGGAGGGTCTGCCTGGCTTCCTTTAACCCACTCTTAGGCAGTGGAGTGGACTCTGGAGCCAGACTGCCTGTGTTCAACTCCAGCTTCTCCTGCTCGCTAGCTGTGTGTCCTTGGGCTGGTTCCTCACCCTCTCTGGTCCTCACGTGCCACATCTGTACATGAGTTGCTACTTATAAAGGACTTAGAACACGGCCACGCACGTGGTCGGCACCACAGGTGTCAACTACATATCTCTGGGTACTTTCTGACCGGCTTATGCCTGCCCCCAAGTCAGCCCTTGGGCCTGTCACAGAGCCCTACTCTCTCCCCTCCCACCTTCCATGCCCCCTGCCTTGTGGCCCTGGCCAGCTCAGCCTCCAGAGCACCTTGACGGGAAATTCTTAGAGCATGAAACTTTCCTTCCGGGAGCTCAATGGGAAGACTGGAACCCCACCCAGAAAAGCTCCGTCCTTGCCGGCCTGACCTCTGGGCCGTCTGAGGGGTGAGAGAGCAGGACCAGGGACAAAGAGAAGATTCCAGCCCCTACCAGGAAGGGGGAGGGCACTGCCTGGCTTGTCTACTTGGCACCTTCCCAGCCCCATTTCACACTTCAGAGAACCCTGCCCACTCCCGTCACACCCTCTTCCTTCCCTCCATCCCCTGCCTGGGGGGGGGGGGGGGGGGTGGGGGGGGGGTGCTACGTTCCCCCCCCCCCCCCGTACACACACCCGCCGCCCCATGCAGCCGACTCTGATGCGGTCAGCATCCATGACGGGGGCCACACTGTCCCAGCGCCTCCAACAGGGCTGCAGAATGCCCTCGTCACCACCCTGGGAGCCCCCCACTTGGCTCAGCCAAGGAGGGAGGGTCCTGTGCTCTGGGGGCCGAGCCCCAGACCCCGGAGCCAGGGGCGCACACGTGGACCTCGACACAGACTCCACGGGCAGAACCTTGTCCCTGGTCTCTGGAGCTGCGGACCAGCAGAGCGGGACAGGCCTCGGGAGTCAAAGACTCTTCAAACCAAGCATCGGTGCGCAGGCGAGGCCTTCGTCAGACCTCACACAGCACCGGCCAGAGCCAGGGCGCCGCCGAGAGGGGTACTCCAGCAGCACCGCGACAATCAGAGCAGGAGCGTCACTCCGTGAGGTTGGTCCTACTGGTTTGCCATTTTACAGACGAGGAAACTGAGGCTAGGGAAGCGTTATCTGATCCGAGATCACCCCCGGTGGAGCCAAGACACAGACCTGCGTCTCACCCTAGAGAACTCCTTGCAGAGCTGGTACCGACCGAGGTCCTAGGGATGCACGCTCCCCCCGCTTTGGGAGATCCCCCAAAGAAAAGGAGATACGAATGAGGGGGCAGCCAAGACCACCAGCAGGTGCAGACAGCTCCAGCCCGGGAGAGAGGGTCTGGGGGCCAAGTCCCCCAGGAGGGATCCCCTCCCACCTCCCCTTTTGGAGCAGCTGCCTTTGACTTCCCGCCTTCCGTAAACACACACAGGGAACAGAACAGTCCGGCCCAGCTTGACACAATGGGAGCCACCATCACAGGGTCCTCGGGGACACAGGCAGAGCAGAGGGTGACCAGGGCTTGTCTTAGCCCACACTCCCCCACCCCACCCCCAGGACTGGCTGGGCCCAGGAGAAGGAGCTCTGGCTCCCGCTCAGACCCAGCCGTGCCCATCCTCATGATGGGGGAGGGGGCACTGGGCAGGGGAACTGCGGGGCTCACTTTCTCCCTCCCCCCCCCAGGGGGGGCCTGAGTCACTTCCTCTGCCATCCGTGTGGAGCCACGAGTCACCGCTGGCCCAGTCCAGGCTCCTGGAAAACCCATTTCCTCGGAGGACAGAGGTGGAAGTTGAGTGGACGGGACCTGGTCGGCTTGGGGTTAACCCTTCATGGGCCCAGACCCGGCCCCCCCAGCCGCTTTTCTTCTCCTTCCCATTACACACGCTGTGGAGGTACCATCCCCACCTCCACACGGACCCTTTGGCTGGAATGCCTTCGCTATCCTTGTGACAACCCAAACCATCTGTTGAGACTCAGTTAAGACACATTCTCCCCATGAAGTGTTACCTCACCACCCATCCCCTGCCAGGATTAACTACATGTTCTGGGGGAGGGGGGGAGCCACGGCCCACCCTCCACTCTCTGTGCCCTCCGCTGCCGTGAGAAGTTCATATCAGAGGTGCGCCAACTTGCCCGTGGGTCAGAACCACCCCAGGGAGCTCACGAAAATGCAGACTCACGCGCCCCGCACGCTGAGGATCAGAAGCAGCAGGTCTGGGGGGCGGCTCGGAGTCCGGCTTTAACAAGCGTCCCATTGATTGACGCTCTGAGGGCTTGGAACCACTGGATTCCAAGCCTGGGATAACAGTAGCCGTGTTTTCCAGAGAGTCAGAGCCGAGGGGGGCCCAGGCCCAGGTCATTCCGCTGCTGAATGGCATGGCCTGGGCTGGGGGTGCCTCTTGTCCACCCACTGGCAAGGACACGTCGCCCCTCGATGGTTCACCTGGTGCTCAGCAGGGTGCCAGGAACCTGGAAGGGGCTTCCCGAAGGACAGAAGGGAGGAGGAGGGCTGGGGTGGAAGGGGAGCCCTGGAGTGGGTTTTCGGGTGTGAGCCTGATCTTGCCTTCCTTGGGGGCAGGAGAGAAGGAAGAGGACCCAGCCTCGGTCCTTAGCTGCTCACCAGGAGGGGGGGCAACAGGGAGCTGCGGGCTACCCCCTGGAGCCCCGGGGCAGAGGGCTTAGGAAAGAAGGACGTGACCCAGGACAGAGACAAGGAGACAGGTGGGTGAGCACAAAGCCTTGAGAATGTAAGCACGCATGCAAGTGTGGGTGTGTGTGCACACGCGCGTGTACGGGTCTGCAGGGGAGCACGGAGAAAGCAGAAGACGGCTGGGAGTGGGGGCTGGTTAGTTCTGCGGAGGAGGAACAGAGGGCTGCTCAGACCTCAAAGGGCAGCCAGCGAAGGCAGTTAGAAGAGAAGAGAGTGCAGCACTTGCAGGTGCTTCCTCCCTGGGGTGGGGGCTGGGAGGTGGGGGGCCAAGAAGACCCTCCCTGGAGCTTTCCGAATTACTTGACAAAAGTAAATCTTACTTAGAAGCACCAGCTATCCAACAAACCAAAGGAGGGACCCTATCACCCCTGGGAGGGACCCAGGGCCACGCCCCCTTCTAGGCCAGCCCCACCCCCACCCCAGACCCTCGCTTCCCTCTGCTCTCATTCTCCAACGTGGTGGCTGAGCTCAGGCTAGGTGACCACCTCGGCTCGAGGTTCCCCCTGGCAGGGTGTTCCGGGCTGGCTAGGGGAAGCAGTGACTTCAGTTTGCAGGAATTCTTCTACAATAAAGGAGAATAAAAATTAAGCTAACTGCCTGCCCCCAGAGGCTGGCGGATGCCAAGGTGATGCCCACTCACTGCCTGGGGTGAGGCTCACATTCTTGCGCCAGACCTGCTGGAGGGCCATCCCTGCCTGCGTGGCCCCACCTCCCCGCGGCTTCTGGTCTGGCCAAGCCCGTGGGCGACGACTCCCTCTGTGCACCCAGACGAGAGAGTTCTCTGCTAGGATGGGAGGAAAAGGTCTGTCTGTGTGAAAGGACCCTGAGTCCTCCCCAAGAGCCTTATCCAGAGCCACCCACCCTGAAGCCTGCTCTATCTGGCACCAGACCATTCACTTAAGAGACCTCAGAGAGGCCAAGGCACAGTCACGCAAGCAGACGTGAGCCCGGGCCTGGGTGTTCCTGCCTCCAAGCCTTTCCACACACGGGTCTTCCTCCCTGGGATGCCAGCCTTAAGATGTGTCCGATGCCCTGGGCCTATCCCTTCTCTGGGGCTGTCTCCTCATCTTTACCAAGTGGTAACTTGCCAGAGCACTTTCTAAGAAGCACTAGTTCCCAAGTTAGAGAAATACTGCAGGCCCTGCTCGGTCTTCTGTATTAGCATGTCAAAGGCTCTGATAAGTCCTGCAGAAAGAAAATCCACAGAGCTTGGCTGGGCTTAGTTTCCCAGACCACTGTGATGGTCTGTCCTTTTTAGCATGGGCACCTGTTATCAACATGAGAAACAAGCTCTCAAGAATCCTGAGGCCACACAGTAAGAAAGATGTCAGCACCCTCCCTCCCAGCCTCCAGCCCCTCCCTGCCCCTCAGAGGCCATTAGCTACCATGAGATGGGCTTCAGGAGCCACTTAGACTGTGATGTTCCCCCGGGCAACTCATCACCATCCTTGACACTTCCAGGCAAGAGGTCCCCGGGGGAGCCTGAGGTATATGCAGCCCCACATCCCACGTCCCTTCGGCCGGCGGGAGCAGCTCTTGGGGACAGGGGCACTGCCAGCCCTGTCCCTAGCCTGGCCCTTCCATTAAAGTCAGCCAGAGCCAGCTGGGCCCTCAGCCTCTCCTCAAGCAGCTGGGACACTTAGAAGGCTGGAATTGAGAGGGAGGGCGGGCAGAGAAAGGGAAAGAAAGAGGCAATATGAGCATGCCAGAGCTTTTAGAAGCCGAGAATCAAAGCCTCTTAGAATTCAAGAACGGATTATAGGGACTTGGAACCTAAAAAGAGAAGAGATCAGGAAGGGTCCCAGATCTGGCCCAGGCTGGGGTCAGGCTCAGGCGCCGGGGTTTTTCAGGAGCAGTTCAGGGAACCTTGTGCCAGCTCTATGCTCCTGGCACAGTGTGGGGCCTGCCCCCGCTCCCGGCCCAGTCTCCCCGCAGCCCTCTTCCCAAGGAGCTGCTGAGGCTGGGCTCCAGGACCCCGGGACACACACCAGTCAGCACCTGCCCAGAGAATGCGGATGCCCAGAGCGGGGGTGGCAGGAGTTAGATGTGCTTGGTCCAGAACTAACTCTGCAGCCAAGTGGCCCTGGGAACTTTCGGCCAGCCTGTCCTCTCTCTGAGCCTCAGTTTCCTTCTGTGGTAAGTGGATGACTATGATCCCTGCCCCCTTGTCTTCTCTATGGGCCAGGGCCTCCCTTCCAGGGAAGGGCGGGGCTTACACCCCAGGTGGAAGAGAGGAACAAAGAAGGTGCTGGGCGTCTCCGCCTCCCGGCCAGACTCTCTTCCCTCTCAAACCACAGGCAGACCTCAGCTGGCTGGCTTAAGTGTCCCTTCCCCATCTGTGCTCCCACACTGCCCAAGGCCAGGCCTACAAGGTCAGCCCAGTTAGCACCCTGCTCTGGGGGCTGCGGATCAGCTACTCTGGACCTGGCAGAGTGCCCGTCTTTGGAGTATAAGACCCTTGTATTCCCAAGGCCAGCCACGAATCCTCCCTTTCTTTCCTCCTCCTCCGGGTCCCAGATCCCTGGCTGAGAGGTGCACGGGACACACGGCCGGGTGTCCTCCCCCCAAGAAAGCTGGGGGCCTGGGCAAGCCTGAGGCACCAGCCCCCTCCAGGGAAGGGCAGTGGAGGCACAGACCAGGGGATTCCACCCAGCTCACTGAGCACACAGCACCGTGGCGTCCTCCATCGCTATTTGCACCCCCCGCCCACCACCCAGGGCAGTGTGCTCAACCCCTCCAGCAACACAGCTAACATCGACTAAGCTCTGGGAAAATGCAAAACTCGATTCTAAGCTCTTTACACGAAGGAACACATTCATCCTCCCCAAAACCTTAAGAGACAAGTGCCATTACACTCATTCATTTAACAAATGAGGAAACTGAGTCCCCGGAAGGTGGGGCTACCCAATGGGGACTGCCCAGCCAAGCCAGGGGTGCACACGAGATGCTACCCCAGGGCCTGTCTCCAGAACTGATGCTCTCGGTTTTGCGGCCCGTTTCCCCTTTACCTTACCTGTTAGAAAGCCTTCTCTTTCAAACTCACAGGAAAGATGCTTCCAGATGTGTCTCCTTGGGGTTCCGAACACCCTTCCCCGGAGGGCCCAGGTGACCCCTGTGCCATGGCTCCTGAAAGCCAGGGATGCAGCCTCCCAACACCCCTCAGAGGCTTATCTTTATTCATTGACGGTGCAGCCCAGAGCTCGAGTGTGACGGAGGAGAGTGTGCACGGAGCCCTTACCCCCCCAACCACATCCTTCTGGGGCCGCTGTTTGAATCCCCCTTAGCGTGGCATCTGTGCCTCTCCCCGGGTCCCTGGTGCCACCCAGCTGCCCCCACCCCACCCCATCCATCAGCTCCCCTAGCAGTGCTAGAGAGAAAGGGGAGATGGGGAAGGGGGATGGACGGAGAGAAGAAAGAGGGGGGAAGGGGAGGGAGGTGGGAAGGAGCAGGGGAAGGGGAGGCAAAGGAATGGGGGAGAAGAAGGAAAAGGGAGGGGGTGGGGGGGAGGGAAGCGGGGCCAGGAATGAGAGGGATGGCAGGAAGAAGGGGGGATTAGGGAAGTCGTACCTGGGCTCCTCCTTTGTGGCATCGAGTGGACTCTACGTACACAAAGCGCGTGAACGAGTGAGCGAAGGGCTGGCCTCGTCGCAGGCTGCAGGCTGCTGGGGCAGTGCATGGGTTTCTGGGGAGGAGGACTTTGAAGCGGAGCCAGCCCAGCCCCTGCCCCCTCGCTGGAGCTTCAAACAAAGCGGGCAGCCGGGAAGACGGGCTGCGAGCCCCAGCCACCAGCCTGGGAGAAGGGGCGCAGGTGAGAGCAGCCCCTGGCAACTGTTGCCCTGGCAACCGTTGGCAGCTGCAGGAAGGAAGCTGCGTCAGTGGCCAGCTCCGACCCAGCACAGCACAAGCGCCCTAACTTGTCCGGTACCCAGGTCTCCTAACTCAGATGCTGGCCGGGCCCAGCAAGGAGCCGGCAGGAGGAAGGGCAGGGTGGAGGACGGTGGGTTACAGAGAGCATCGGGGGACACCTGCCTAAGTTTGTCAACATTGACTTTAAACCAAATCCTTTTAGGACCCGGTGGGGGCTACCCTTGTGACCAAAGATGCCTATCGGCAGGCAGCTGCTTTTGCCCCTGGAGGCTGCCAGCCTGTGGCTTTGACCTTGTCCCAGGCTGGACACCCCTCCAGCCCTCATTACTGGCCCTCACAAATACAGAACGTGCACCATACTTCCCTAGAAGCGTTTTAGGGGGACACCTGCTCCAAGAAGCCTTCTTAGATTGCCACAGCCCACCAGGAAGCTTCCTTCTGAGCTATCCCTAGGGCTGGGAGTCTCCCCCTGGCTTCCTTCCGGACAGTTCCCTGAGGGCCAAGAGTGGGTCAGACCCTCCTTTCTGTGCTGCAGAGGAAGTACCCGCGCAGAAAGGGAAGAGAACGCAGGCGAAGCTTCTGAAACCCCCTCTATGTGCCAGGTACTACACTAGGCATTTTGGAAATCTATTTCTACCACTCTCCAAGGTTAGCCCTATTGAAGCTGTCTTACAGATAAGAAAAGAGAGGCTCCGGGAAGTGATGTGACTCGACTCGCTCAAGGCCACCCTAGCTGGAACTTCAAACCAAGATCTCTCCTGAGACATGAAGACATCAAGACCAAATGTCCATCTGATGCTTGACAAATCCTGCCCCCCATCCAGTGCACATCCAAACTTTATTTGATCACCTCCAGGGACAGGGAGCTCACCTCCTCCCAAGAGGGGCATATCCCTCTGACCTCTAAAAAGTCCTTCATAGCCACTGAGTCAAAGGGGAGGGGACATCGAAGACATGGGGTGGCCTCCACGTGCCAGACAGGGCAGGAAAGAAAACCAGGGGCAGACGCCCCTGCCTCCGCCGGGGCCTATGGCTCCAGACCAGCAGCAGATCAGGAGACAGGGTGGCGCTGCTCAGGGGGTTGAGGGGCTAGGGTCTCAGCCAAGCAGCTCTAAACACTTTCCCAGAACAAGTGGAGAACCCCCTTGGCAATCACACTCAAAGGGGACCGAGGGGTTTTGCGATGGTTTCTGGCAGAGGCCATGGGAAAGGCAGCAGGGGCTTGGGGCCAGGGGGACGCTGTGCCCATGCACCCTCACACCTCCTCCCCCCCAGCCATGGACCAGAGCCAGCAGGCGGCTTCAGTCAGGACGCAGCTATTGTCTTGCTGCTGGCCCAGAGCTGTGTCCCATTCAGGCACTATTTTTGGCCCCCGGAGGAAGAGGAAAAGAAAGCAAAGAAAGGAGTTGCTGTTCTCGGTGGAACCTTCCCCCAGAAAGGATTCCGGGGCCTGCTGGGCCAGAGAAGGCAGTCACTGTTGGATCAGAAGCTTCTATGCTTAAAAAGAGCTGGCAGGGGGCTGCAGTTCAGGGGGAACCAGGGGAGGGCACAGATGGGGCACCCCTGGCCTCTTACACACGCTTGGTGCTCACTAACTGCAGGGACACACAGAGAAACAGAGACACAGCATCGCAGGTCCCACCCAACGTCGCCGAGCACTTGTAATGACAAAAATACTTACGATAGCTCAGAGGTCATTGCTGTCCAGAGCCAAGTCTCTGCCAAAGACACTGACAATGCTCATGGCACTGCCAGCCAGAACGGAGTGTTGAACAAAAATGATGAGGCTCAGTTTACAAATCAGATAGCTGAGGCTCAGGGAGCAGCGTAACTGCCCAAATAACAAGCTAGTGACCCCACACACCCCCACACCCACCCCGCCCCTGCCCTCCCCCCACCCACCCTGCCTTTACCAACTCCAGCACACTAGCCTTCTTTCTATCCTCAGACACACCTCAGGGCCTTTGCACGTGCTTTCCCTGCAACATAGCACATTTTTTCCTGGACCCTGTTCCCTGCTCGGTTTCTTCTCAGTCCTTATTTCAAATATCTCCTCCCCCAAGAAGCCGACTATGACTACCCAGCCAAAATTACCTGCCCCATCATCACTCTCTTCCATGCCACCTTACCTTCTTAACTTTACAGCACTTAACGCTGTCTGAGATGACCCTCCAATATGCTTACTTATTTTCAATTTCTCAGCATTTACTGTCTGGCTCACCACTTGTATTTCCTGTACTAGCTCTGTGTCTGGTCCACAGTAGATTCTGCATGACTGCTAGTTAAATACATGAATGAATGAGACAGAGCTGGGATTCTAACCCAGGTCAGGCCGGCTCCAAGCCTCTTCCCAGTAGGAGCCAATTCCTGATGCTATACTTTCGATCCAAAAGTGCCACTTGGGGTAGGGGGTTCCAGCACCGAGCCATCCTGACTCCCCAACCTCTGAGTAGTGGCTCAGGGGCATAAACATCTCTGCCAAGTGCTTGGCAAGAGAGGGACTCCCCAGACTGTGCACAGCTCGAGAGTAGGGATAGGACCCTAAATACCAGCCTAGTATTTCCTCCAATACACAGCTGCCTGGTAAAGGCTCTGAAAAGCCCTGCAATGCAGAAGCCTGGGAGCCCAAGCCTTTCCTAAATCACTGGGACGACAGACAGACTTTCAAAGTTGCTAGATTAGATGATGTCTGAGATCCCATCTGAATTCGTGATCACTGAACCTTGGGGTTTCTCTTGACACGAAGGCTAAGTTACTACCCCCAGGCCTCTCGACAACCTTCTCCTATGGCCCAGGGCTAAGAGGGGACCCAGGGAGGAATTTACCATGAAGGTGGGACCCATTCCCACAGCTGCAAATGCTAAACTTCCATCTGGACTCCTGTGGGCTCCCTCAAGGTGGAGCGGGGAGGGGAAACCGTATATGTCTGTGGCCAGGGAGGATCCTGGGGTCTAGGAACCTGGGGGTAGGCAGTATCCCAAGGGCCAACATGCAGAGACTCACAAGGCAGCTGGAGGAGGGAAGGGAACCACAGACCATATGAAGCGCACCTAACCTCCCATAATGCGTGTGCCTGCCCACTCTATGAGGGGGGCACTATTATGCCCATTTGACAGCTGAGAAACTGAGGCTCCGCAGGGGGAGAAGCTGCTTGCCCAGGGCTACACAGCTGGTAACTGGACCCCAATCCAGTTCTGTACACTCGTTTGCCTGCGCTGTACCCCCTGCTCTGCGTGGTACCCCCGGCCCTGGACTCTCCAGGACACGGAGAGGAAGCGTCTGCCACTCTAGGGAGGTGGATAGGCAGGTGCGCGAGGCTGCGCTGCACCCGAGGCCTCGCACCCCAGGAACAGGGGCTGGGCCCCTTCATCCCTACACCCCTGGGGTCTGTGAACACTTCTACCCGCCCTGGACGGCAGTTACTGAGGCTTCCAGCTCTGTGGGAGAGCGAACCCGACGGCAGGAACTGAGGCATGCTGACACCTGCTGCAGCATCTCTGTGGGGAAGCACCGGCCATCCTCCCAGTGACAGCTAGAGACGGGCACCGCTCCCCCGCCTGGCTCCCCCTACGCCAGGCCAGGCACCAGGACCTTAGTATCCTTGGCTCCCAGCCTGGGAGCTGGAGAGCAGACCCCGCCCGTCTGGTCTGGGCTGTGTGCAGAAGTGGCAGAGCCCAAGAGGGTGTGGCAGGTGTGGCCACAGACGTAGGATAAATACAGCTTTAGGAAACCGTGTGAGGATTCCTTCCGGCCCTGCCCACTGCCCACGGCTCTCGCCAGGCTCTGTCACATGTAGGTGTGTGGGAGGGGGAAGTGCCACAGGGCCAGGAACACCCCTACCCAGCCACGGGTCCATTGGATAGGGAGAGCAAGGGGAAACATCAGCTCCCTGATGACTTGGGGGTGGGTGTGCCCCCTTCCTGACCCCTCCATCACACCCTCCAGTCTCACTCCCGCCCCGTCCCCGATCCCTGATCCCCAGTCTGATCCTCTTGTGCCTTCCACCCAGCCCACTGGATGATTGGGAGGCCAGTGGGAGCCTCCCAAAGATGCCACTGGATGGCACTAATGGTGGAAGTCCGGGCACGGTGACAGGCAAGGTTATGGAGCTCCCACCTGCCCCCTCAAACATCGCCTGATGCCATTCAGATGACCAGCAGACTGGCTGCTCAGGGACTTAATGCCTGGGGACAATGTGGGACTTGGGCACCTCTCCCACTCAGCGCCAGAAAAGCTCGGGGCTGGAAAGAGCCGTGAAGAACCTCACCTGCTGCTCAAGTTCCCTCTACAATTCCCTGCCAAACTTAAACACTTGCAGGGATGGGAAGCTCACTCCCTCAAATGGGAGCAGCCGTCTGTGGTGCCATGGCCTGGGTCCAGGCCTGGGTTCAGGCCCCCACTGACTGTCCAGGGAACCTGAGATCTGCTTCCTCATCTGTGAAATGTAGATAAGGATTCAAATCTCCAAGGGCCAGCAGCACCCGAGACTGAATGAGGGTCTTTGTAGGCAGTGAAGCAATAGGTACTAAAGGTGGGGGGGGGTTGTTTATGAGTCGCTCCAAGGGTTTGGCACATGGCCAGATGGTGACACAGCCTGAGGAGCAGTGGGCAGAGGGCGCCAGGCCAAACATGACTCAGTTGCTCCAGCTAGCGCCTGGGGCTCACCGCTCACATTTGTCACCATGAAGACAGGTGGGTCTAGACAGTTGTCCCCACAGCCACAGGGTCAGAGACCCAAGGTGCTAACCACAGAGCAGACCCTGAGAGCCATACTTGTCCGGGGACCCAGAGGGGGTCAGCCACCCAGCGCAGGCGAGGGGCCAAGAAGCCAAGGGAACTCAGCCCAGCAGAGAAGCAACCACAGAGTGCTACCCAAGGAAACAAGCCCAACTTGAACTCAGGCCTCCCCTGCAGGCCCAGGACAATGGCCAAGTGGGTCAGGACTTGGGTCACAGAGAGGAGAAGGAGGGAGCGCCATTCTTGAAGAACTCCATGCCAGCAGATCAAGACTCCATTGGATGGGAGTGTCCAAGGGCCCCCATGAGCTCTGGGGGGCCTGGTGCCTTTCCCGGTGACGGCATGGGAGCACAAAGCAAATGCTCCTGGATAAACTCATGCTGCTTCCTGAGGCCTTGGTGATGGCCCAGATCAGTGGCAATGACAATATCACTTATGGTGTGCCGAGCACTACACTCAGCACTTAAAATGTAGTGGCTCACTTAACCTTCTCAAGGGACCATTACCAGTGTCACTTTAAAGATGAAGGAAACAAGGCACAGAGAGGCTCATACACCTGTCCAAGTTCACACAGTTGATGGAGCCGGGACAGAACCAGACAGCCCCAGAGCCACCACCTCGGGCTGCCTCTCCCGGGGGCACAGCCAAGCTGGGTGATGAAGGAGCAAAGGTCTGGGACAGCTCAGCGTAGGGCTCTATGCCCATGGGGCCCTAGGTGGGCAGCTGTCTCCCCTTACCCCCACAGGGTCTCATAGAGGTATTAGAGACTTAGGTGTCTTCATCCCCATTTTACAGCCTAAGTAATGAGGCTTTGAGAGATTGAGCTGCTTGTTCCAGGTCATTGTTCCAGGATTTGAACCTGGTTCTAACTCAGCCACCACGTGACCCTGAAGACAAGATCTTCAGCCCGGGTTTAGGGAAGACCTCTCAAAGCTGCACAATGAGCTACGTACACACTTCCCCATGCATGGGTTGCTCCAGATCCCAGCAACCACACTGCCCGGGGGTGGGACACTCATCTCTGTGAATCGTGGGGACACTGAGGTCCAGGCAGGTGACAACCTTGGGCCCCTGCGGCCCTCTGCTTTCCCGCGTGGGCCTTGAAAGACAAAGCCAAGGCTTTGGGAGGGGGAAGGCATAGACCTGAGGACAGAGCAGAGAGGCCTGAGAGGTGGCTCGAGTCTCTCACCGTTGCTTATCTGGAGTTCACTGAAGTGGCACTGAGCCCGGGTGGGGGGAGCCGGGCTAGAGCCATTAGCTGCAGAAGGGCCAGCCCTGCAGGGAGCCCGAGCAGGGCTGGCTTCCACAGCGAGCCACCCCCCACCCCACCCCCGGCCGCCTCCCTGTAATGTAGAGCCCTGTCCACTGATGCCTAGAAGCTCTGCCAGCTTCTCTGGGGCTCAGCCTTTATCTCTGCCTGCCTGGAACTGCCACGCGTACCACAAACTATCTGAGCCTGAGCCTGCAGCAGCTCAGGAGCCTGATGCCAACCCCACTGACCTTCCCACCAAAGCGCCTCTCAGACAGGAGGGGGAGGGCGAGGTCCTGCCAGAGCCCAAGTGGCCCCAGCTCTCCCCAGGGGGGAGGCAGGATGAAGCCCCTCCCCCCCCACCCCCTTGGTTGTCAGAAGTTGTCTCTGGGCCTCAGCACCTCCGTCTGCCCCATGTGGAGATCTTAGGATAAAGGCTAACTTACATGGCCCAGCCCTGCTCTGCCTGCTTTCCTGCAATCACTCCTTCGTGTTTACAACAGCCCCGCAAGGGCGACACTATTGTTACCCACTTTTTCCAGATGAGGATACTGAGGCAGACGCCCACGTTCACACCACCAGACACGACCAAAGCCAGGGTTCTCCCCAGGCAGCCGGGCCTTGCTGTCTCCATGGGTCCTGACACCCTAGCAGAGCGCGGGCTCGGCAGGGGCACGGCTGGGGTTCGAGACAAGGGCACACGCTCCCTGGCACCCAGCACGAGCCTGGCCTGGCCCAGGAGCCCCCTCCCGACTGAGGGGGCCGGGAGAGCACGGTGGGCAAGATCACAGACTCTGGAGCCCCAAAGACAAGCAGTTCCTCATGGGTAAGCCTCCCGTGCCTCAGTGTCCTCGTCTCTCAAGTGGACACATCAGGAGCACCTGCCTCGCAGGAACGAAGGGGTGTGCAAAGCGCCGAGCCCGGGGCCCAGCAGGGTCTGAGGGCAGGGGAGCTCCAGGATGTTCTAGCTCAGGCCAAGCCCCCAGGGAACCAGGGAGAGTTTGGGGCTTGAGGGGCAGGCTGGCCCCAGGCAGGGGTCAGAAATTGTGTGTCCCGAGCTCCTCCCACGCCCTTGGCCCCTCTCCCCAGCAGTCCAGGCCTGACCCCAGAACCTGCGGGACTCCCCGAGGGCCTCAAGGAGCTCCC
>NW_027397099.1:14844367-14867732 GCF_003265705.2 Callorhinus ursinus
GCCGGGCAGCCATCTCCCGCTCTGTCCCCACAGCCATGAAGCTGCCTCAGCCCTGAATTTCCTCACTGCCCCTACTCAGCCTGCTTCTCTCCAGGCTAAAGAGGTCTTTAGACCTGGACTCCTATGTATTCATCCCTGGGTCTCTGTGTGACCTCCAGCAAATCACTGCCCTCTCTGGGCTCCTCTCCATTCTAGCCCCAAAGCCTCCTGCCACAGTTTCTGACTTAATTGGCTTGGAATGGTGCCCAGTATTAGTCATTTTTTTCAAGCCTCTCCAACCAGGTAACTTCACTGTCAAGGAATGGGAGGGTGGTGCTTATTTTCTGAGGGTCTTGGGTATCAGGAGCCCAACCCTCCACCAGCCTCAGTCACTGGTTCAGCCTGTGGTGTCGGGTACATGGGACAGTGATCTGGAAGGCAGAGGCCCCAAACGGTCAAAGTCTAGGCCTCTCAGGGGTAGAGAGTGAAGCCCTCCGCTCCCCAAACACTAGCATGCTGCACCTGCTGTTCTATAAACACACCTGCTCCCGCCTCTGAGTGGCGGGACACCTCAGGGTGGCCTCCTATGGGCACTCCACCAGGGCCACCCCACTCTGGCCACACTGAGCCTCTGCCAGAGTGAGAAGGCCAGGAGGGCACCACGGTGACCCATGGGGTGGGCCACAGGGCATCCCAGAAACAGCTAGGCCCTGGGGATGCACAGACCAGGGGTCCGGTAACCCTCCATCACCAACTTGAAGGGACCTTGGACGAGTAAGTCCCTTTTCGACTCTGAGCCTCAATAGGCCTCGACTTAGCAACAGTGGGATGAGGTGCTCACCCCAGGGTCCAACCTAGAGTCAGAGCAGCACAAAGCCTCATAATAGGAAGAGAAAGAAAAAGAGATAAGCTAATTTTACTTTTTTCCAGTGCTTGCAGAATAGATAATATCCACAGTTAATAAATCAAGAAGTAGCTGTATAAGCATGTTATTTATTGCTCTGAAGGCAACAACCACATGAACTCAAACTGTTAGAGTGGTTGCCTCTAAGGGGGGCGTTGGCAGGAAACTGGGCTTTTTGATAAGGCTTTTTTTTTAACCAGTTCATGTTTTTTAATGTTTATTTATTATAATTATTTATTAAAAGTGACTCAGCCTGTCCATTGTTGTTTTGAGAGGTCAGCACTGCTAAAAGAAGTTATTTGGGGCTTTTAGGGCCAAAATAAAATGAAGTGCCCCGGTTGCAGAGTCAGGCAGCTGGGGTTCAAATCCCAGCTCTGCCACTGACTAGCTGTGCCACCCTGGACGAGTGACTTAACCACTCTGTGCCTCTTCTATAGGATAGCAATAATAATGATCCCATGCTGCTGGCAGATACAGTAAAGACTCCATTTTGGGGGCCATTATCACTATGTAGACCTGCAACTCACATATACCATTGTTTCACAAAAACATGATTATTACGCTAGGCATCCTGTTTGCAACTTGCTTTCTTTTCTCTTGCCAAGATATAATGGATATCGTTCCAGATCAGGACATAGAGTTCTATTTCATTCTTTCGAATTGCTACAAGAGTTCCACTGCACAGAATAGAAAATTTCTTTTCCATAACCCCCTTTTGAAGGAAATGTAGGCAGTTTCCAATTTTTAGTAAAATACACTTTGCAGGAATGAACACATATTTTGGGACACACAGGTGGCTATTGCCTGACGGACAGATTTCTAAAAGAGAGATTGCTGGATTGAATTGCATAGAGTTTATGCAATTCAAACTTTTATAGATACTGCTAAACTGTAGCAGCTGCGCTTTGAAGTAGTACCTTAAGGGGCACCTGCATGGCCCAGTCGGTTAAGCATCCGCCTTTGGCTTTATGATCCCAGGGTCCCAGGATCAAGCCCTGTGTTGGTCTCCCTGCTCAGCAGGGAGTCTGCTTCTCCCTCTCCCCCCCACCCCGCTTGTGCTCGCTCCCTCACTCTCTCTCAAATAAATAAATAACAATTTTTTTAAATCTTAAAAAAAAAATGTAGTGCCAATTTAGGTTCCCATCAATACTAGAGGAAAGTGCCCGTTTTCCCCTACCTGTATCAATGTTTTTTTAACTTTTGCTAATCTAGAGAGGGGTGACATTGTTTTAACATCCCTATCTGTAATTGTGAAGGAAACCTTTTCGTAACTTCATTATCCATTCACATCTCTTCTTGTGTGAAACAAATCTTCATAACCTTTCCCATTTTTAATTGGGCTTTTTGTCACTTCCTTACTGATTTATAGGACCTCTTTGCATATTAAAATCCTTAATTCTTTAATACATAGGAGGCAAAATTTTCTGGTGGTTTACTGCATGTCTTTTAGCTAAATTCTCAGTGTCTTTGGTCATAGAAAGTGTTCCATTATTATATAGTCAAATGTAACATTCTTTTATGATCTCTGGCTTTCATGTCTTGGCTTTTTCTGGTTAGAATTTATTAAAAAAAAAATCCCCTCTTTTTTCCTTTAATACTCTTACAGTTTTTGTTTAACATTTAATCCATCCATCTTTAATCCATGTGGACTGTTCATGTATGTATATATGGTATGAGGTAGGGATCTAATTTTGTTTCCTTCTAAATGGGAGGCCAGTTGTCCCAACACCATTTATTAATTAATCCATCATTTCCTGGCTGACTTGTGATATCCCTTTCCCAAATGTAACTCTGACATTTTAAGCACCCTTGCTGTGGCTGGCACATGACCGAACTCGATAAATGTCAGCTTTGGGAGCAGCTAAAATGATAGCTGAGTAGGAATCAGTGCAGCAAAGTACAGGTCTCAGAACTCAGACGTGGCAACAAATATGAGTGGTTCCTGACATAAATGAATATTTGTGGCTTTGGTTTTGATTTTGCTTTCAAAACAGCTTTATTGTAATATAATTTTCACACTTTAAGTGTACAGGTTGATGACAATGTGTACACTCCTATAACAAACTCCCCAATCAAGATATGAAGCATCTTCATCTTACAGAAAGTTCCTCCATGCCCACTTTGCAGTCAACCTCCCCTCCATCCCCACCCCAGGGAACCATGATTCTTTTTAAACTGTGTGCATATAGCATATTGATAACATTTGCAGAGAAATAAATAACCCACAGCAGCATGAGCCTGTTGGCTCGGGAGGAAGGCCAACTTCCCCTCTGGGAAAGGATTTCTCTCTTGGGGTGGACAAACCCCTCCCTGGACCTGTCTGGTTAAGAAGAGAACAGGTAACCCAGATCCCGTCTCCCCAACTTCAGGCAGGCAAGTTCGTTCTCACTGTTTTTTTCCAAATCTAGAAGTCAAATCTGCCAAATATTTACCTAATATTTTCTTTTAGATCTATAGATTTTTTAATGTCATTCAAAATGGTAGATTTTAAAAAGAAGGCATGGTATCCCTGTGTTAAATGACCAGAGTCACATGCCATAATTAAAGGCTGTGCATGAAGCTAGGGATGCCTGGCTGACTCAGTCAGTAAAGCAGGCAACTCTTGATCTCGGGGTTGTAAGTTCGAGCCCTACGTTGGGTGTAGAGATTTTTTTTTTTTTAAAGATTTTATTTATTTATTTGAAAGAGCGAGAATGAGAGAGAGAGAGCACATGAGAGGGGGAAGGGTCAGAGGGAGAAGCAGACTCCCCGCTGAGCAGGGAGCCCGACGTGGGACTCGATCCCGGGACTCCAGGATCATGACCTGAGCCGAAGGCAGTCGCTTAACCAACTGAGCCACCCAGGCGCCCTGGGTGTAGAGATTTAAAAATAAAATCTTTAAAAAGATAAAATAAACGCTACGCATGAAACTAAAATTAAAAATTAATCTCCCTATGTCTTCTAAAACTACGTTAACATTGCCTCGTGGGGAGAACCACAGACAAGAAAGAAGTAGTGAGCAGCAGAGAAAAGATCCAGAACTTAGAGACTGGGGCTGGTGGCTTGAGGGGCAGGAGTGAGGTTTGGAGGGGACAAGCCGGCCTCAGTGTGTCTGAGGGCTGAGGGCTGAGGGCTTCCTTCATCTCTGAAGCAGTGGACTTGCTTCGAAAACAGACCTGAGTCCAAACAAGTCTTTTCCTGCCAGGCCGTGAGGGAGTCAGGCAATAACCCCTTAGCTCACAGGTTCTGGAGCCTTCCATCCATGAAAGGAAATTGGTATTTGAGGGGCCACTCAAGGGGAAAATACTTTTGGAGTCAGACCCACTGGGACCCATTTGTACTTAGTTCTGTGACCTCAGGGAAGGGAAGAGCCTTGCTGAGCCTCAATTTCCTCAGGGGCAAAAAGAGCATAATAATAGTACTTCACTAGAAGAGCTGGATAAGCCAGGGTTTGCAGCCTGCACTCCTTGGCGCAGCACTGAGTCTACAAAAGATGGCCAGTTACCTTCTATTCCCCCCACAATCTAGGAGGATGCAAATCCACAATATCAGCCTTTGTCCAAGTGATTAAGTGGTTAATAAAATCAGTCCCTGTTCAAAGAAGTGGCTCTGGAAGTCATCCGTTTTATTAATTAATTGCTCATTAAGGTCTTCCTGTTTTGCTAATGGGAGCTATTAGCTGCCTGCAGACGGGTGGCCCTAACTAAATGATAACTAATTTGGGGGTTGGCCTGGAGGCCTAGCAGGATAGGGGTGGAGGGGGTGGCTCCAGGAGGGGAACTCCAGCATCTGCTCTGGAACATTCTGCCAAGGCCTCTTCTGAGTTCTGGCTCCCTGTGGGTTGGAGGCCTGGGGCCTGCAAAGGCCTGAGAGCAGACTCCAGCCCCTGAAGCCTAGCGGGGGCCCGTGCGAGGGTGGTGCTTCGGTGGGCTGGGAATTACTTTCTGCATCACGGAGCACGGATGCAATGGCAGGCCCTGGTGATCCTACCAGCCCTGCCACATGGGGGCTGCTCTCCAACCACAGGTGAGGAGCACCGGCACTCGGAGAGGTCAGACAGTAGGGCAGCGGGGCAGCCATTCCTGGGCTCACACTGCCTTTCCCCTGCGGTGGGGGCAGGTGGAGCCCAGGGCCACGCGAGGGGACAGCCAGTCACACGTGCCTGACGGGCAGGTCAGACGGAGACTTTATCCACACTGTCCCCCGGCCCATTTCTTTCACGGGGGACCGAGGTCCAGAGAAGGGCAGGGACCGATGTGAGGCACAGAGTGCAAGGCCAGAAGACAGGTGCCCTGCCTCAGCTCAGAGATGTGTAGACGGAGCAGAAGTCAGAGCCCCAGAGAGGAAGGCCTGCCTGCCCGGGGCCCTCCAGCGAGAGGGCTGCCGCACATTCTCACCCCAGCTCCCTGCCCTTCCCCCTCCCTCCCCCGTGGGAAGCTACCAGCCCTTGGGTAACACCTTCTCAAAGGCTGTGAGGTGTGACAGCTGTTGGTTTGAGGCTGCAAGTTCTCAAGGCTGTGGATTCCAAGAAGACAGCTTCAAGCATCATCCCACTGCACATCCCCAACCCTGGCAGGTCCTCGAGTGACTTCAGCATCTGCTACCCTCAAACCTCCTAGCGCAACCCCAGGGGCTTAGTCACAACGTCCCTCACTGGTCAGATGGAGCTGGGGGCAGGGGGAGGGATGCCTGGCCCTGCCTCTGGGTTCACCAACAGGAAAACCGAGGCCCAGAGAGAGCACAGACCACTGCTCCCTGGTGTCAGAGCTGGGCTAGAGGCCTGGGGTGTTGCTGCCTTCCAGGTCGGGAAGCCAGTGGCCTGCGAGGTGGCTCTGGCTGAATCTCTGCCTCTCTGGGCCCCCGTTTCTCATCTATTAAATGAAGGGGTTGCACCCGATGAACAGAGCAAGAAGAGCGGTAACACTGTGTCCATGATTTCGGCTGACCTGCATGAGACAGTTTTTATCATCCCCTTTTTTAAAGCAGATTTTACAGTGCTTACTATGTGCCAGGCACGTTCTTAAGGGCATTGCAATTATTCACTTGTTTATTCTCCTATCAACTCCATGAGCTAGTTACCACTACGGTCATCCCCATACTGCAGATCTGCGAACGAAGGCAGGGAAAGGTTCAGTGACTTGCCTGAGTCATGGGCGCGGGCATTTCCACCTGCCAGCCTGGCTCCAGAGTCCATGCTCCTCACCAGCCCACCATACTGCCCCCGTTTCATGAATTCTCCATGGAGAAGGAGGCAGGAGGAGGTCTTCAGGGCAGCTGTCTGGGGGCCAGGTGGACAGGGAAGAGGTCACTGATAGATGTGCCAGGAGCTGGGTAGTCAGGCTTCACTTTCCCACCTCCCGGAGGTAGGGCAGAGAGTGTAGGATTTCACAGCACGTATCTGCTAGAGACCCAGGGCCCATCCATCGGTCATATGGGGATGAGCAGACACAATGTTCAGTTTGGTAGGGAAAGGAGATGAAGATTCTGAAGACTTGGATAACTCAGTTAATACAGTAGATTTAAGGAACATAAATAGAGCACTGCACACAGCAATTACAAAATACCCATTTCAAGCACATTGAGAACATGTATAATCATGGCTCATATTCTAGGCCATAAAGCAAATCTCAGTGAGTTTCCAAGACTTTAAATCATTCAGATAATGTATCCCTGACCCCAGTGTAATTAAGCTAGACATCAATACATAAAAGTCCTAGAAAAACATTGCTTACCTAAACAGACTTAAATAGATATAGAAATTGTGAATGATCCTATACATTATATAACTTGTATCTATGGTAAAAATCCTCCCACAGGGCAAACTCACGACCAGAAAGCTTCACTGGCAAATTCTATACAACATTCCGGAAAGAAAAAATGATTCCAAGTTGGCCCAAACTCTTATGAAGACTCAAACTCATTTTATGAGGCTAGCATAATTCTTTTTAAAGATTTTATTTATTTATTTGACAGAGAGACACAGCGAGAGAGGGAACACAAGCAGGGGGAGTGGGAGAGGGAGAAGCAGGCTTCCCATGGAGCAGGGAGCCCCATGCGAGGCTTGATCCCAGGACCTTGGGACCATGACCTGAGCTGAAGGCAGACGCTTAATGACTGAGCCACCCAGGTGCCCCTAGCATAATCTTAACACCAAAACCCCACCAGGCAGCCTGAGAAAGAAAATTCTACAAGAATGTAGATGCAAAAATCCTAAACAGAATATTAGCAAACTAAATCCAGGAGCTCCTGGGTGGCTCAGTCAGTTAAGCATCAGACTCTTGATTTCCGCTCAGGTCATGATCTCAGGATAGTGAGATAGAGCCCTCTGTCAGGCTCGGGGCTGAGTGTGGAGCCTACTTAAGATTCTCTCTCTCTGGCTCTCCTCTGCCCCTTCCACCCCCACCCCGCTCGCAAGCCAAGCACTCTCTCTCAAAAAAAAAAGAAAAAAACAAAAAACAAAACCCTAAATCCAGTAACATATAAAAGGGTAATATTATGATAAAGTTAGATTTAACCAATGCAAGGTAGATTTAACATTAGAAAAAAATAACATAATTCACGACATTAATAGATCAAAGACAAAAATTCTAATGATCATTGCAATATATGCAAAAGAGATGCTTGACAAAATTCAATATTCATTAATGATTTAATAAGAAAAAAAACACCTGGGCGCCTGGGTGGCTCAATCGGTAAGCGACTGCCTTCGGCTCAGGTCATGATCCTGGAGTCCTGGGATCGAGTCCCACATCGGGCTCCCTGCTCGGCGGGGAGTCCGCTTCTCCCTCTGACCCTCATGATCTCTCTCTCTATCTCATTCTCTCTCTCAAATAAAAAAAAAAAAAAAAAAAAAAAAAACTTCTTTCTCAGGGTTCCTGGTTGGCTCATTTGGTTAGGCGACTGACTTCGGCTCAGGTCATGATCCTGGAGTCCCGGGATCGAGTCCCACATCGGGCTCCCTGCTCAGCAGGGAGTCTGCTTCTCCCTCTGACCCTCTTCCCTCTCATGCTCTCTATCTCTCATTCTCTCTCTCTCTCTCAAATAAATAAATAAAATCTTTTTAAAAAAAGAAAAAAAAACACCTTAGCAAACCATAAATAGAAATGAACTCCCTAAATCTGATAAAGATTTAACAGCAAATGTTAGATTTAAGGTGAAACAGTAAAAATACTTTCCCTTTGAGATTGGTAGCTAGACAAGGAAGCCCACTGTCACTACAGTTCTCTGATACTGCTCTTTAAAAACTAACCTGTGCGGGGCGCCTGGGTGGCTCAGTCTTTAAGCGTCTGTCTTTAGCTCAGGTCATGGTCCCAGGGTCCTGGGATCGAGCCCTGCATCGGGCTCCCTGCTCAGCGGGAAGCCTGCTTCTCCCTCTGCCATTCCCCCTGCTTGTGTCCCCTCTCTCGCTGTGTCTCTCTCTGTCAAGTAAATAAATAAAATCTTTTAAAAAATAAAAATAAAAAAATAAAAACTACCCTGTGCAGTAAAGAAAGGAAAAGAAATAAAACATACAAAGAAAGAAAAAAACAGACTTCATTTATAAAATGATGAAAAAAAATCTACGGATAAGGTATTAGAATTAATAAGAATGTTTAGTAATTTTGCTGGATACAAAAAATAATATGAAAATATCATTATGCAATACCATATAGCAGGCACAATTAGAAAATCAAAATCTTGGGGCTGCCTGGGTGGCTCAGTTGGTTAAGCGTCCGGACTCTTGATTTTGGCTCAGGTTATGATCTCAGGCTCATGAGATTGAGCCCTGCTTAGGGCTCCGGGCTGAGCGTGGAGTGTGCTTAAGATTCTCTCTCTCCCTCTGCCCCTCCTGCTTGCTCTCTTTCTTTCTCTCTAAAAATAAGTACATAAAATCTTTTGAAAAAAAAGAAAATAAAATTTTTTATTTTATTTTTAAGATTTTATTTTTAAGTAATCTTTGCACCCAGCAGGGGGCTTGAACTTATGACCCTGAGATCGTGCACACACCAACGACCGAGCCAGCCAGGTGCCCCGAAAATCAAAATTTTTAAATATCACTATAATAAGACCTACATGAAGAAACAGACGAGAGCACTCACCCACAGTCCCACACGTATGTGGCTGCCTGGTTTATGATAGACGTGGCATTTCAGAGCATCATGGAAAGAGGTGACTTTTCAGTAAATTGTGCTAGGACGTCTGGGTATCCATACAGGGGAAAACACAAAATTTGACCTTAACAGGTAACCAGTCATGAAAATCAATTGTAGGTGAATTACAAACCTGATAGTGACGAGCTATAAACCTTCTGGACAATAATATAGAAAGATGTCTTCCTGACCTGGAAGCTGGGAAGCAGTTTTTAACACAAAAAGCACTAACTGTAGAGTAAAAGTTTAATCCATTATATTAAACTAAAGAATTTCAGTTCATCAAAAGACTACAGGGAAAAAAGGCAAAAAGACACATCACAGAGTGGGAGAATATATTTGCAATTATATAATTGACAACAGAGTAGTATCCGGAATATATAAATATCTCCTACAAATCAATAAGAAAAAGAGGAGAAGCAAATGGGAGACAAGGGTTTGGGTGCAAAAGAGTATCCAGAAGATGATGCCAGAGGCAGGAGTGAGGGTTGGGGTGAGTGAGATGGGGTGGGCAGACACCCCAATATAAGGGCATCATCAGGTCACTACTGAAGGCAGTGGGGTGTCCATGACCTCTGGGGGGCGCCAGAGTTGTCTCCATGAAGGTCGGGAGACTGGATGGAGTACCTCCCCATCAGCTATCATCCCGCCATTCCAGGCTTTTCCACAGTGCTGGAGAGGATAGAACGCGGGAAGGCTGGCTCTCTGATAGCGGGAGTTTTGTTCACCACACAGCTGCCGAAATCGGAGCGACATTGGTACCAGAGGTATCCACTACAAACACAAACAAACCAGTAGAAAACAGGCAACAGATTTGAAGAAATACTTAAAAAAAAAAAAGAAAGAAAGAAAGAGAAAGAAAGAAAGAAAGAAGAAAGAAAAGAAAGAAAGAAAGAAAGAAAGAAAGAAAGAAAGAAAGAAAGAAAGAAAGAAAGAAAGAAAAAATAATTCCAACCAATACGTATATGAAGAGGGGGCGTATCTCGTTAAGTGCCTTAGAAATGCAACAATAAGATACCCCAACTCACCCAGCAGATGGCCAAAAATTAGCAACACTGAGTGTGGCTCAGGAGCAATGGGAACACTCGCCCGCCCGGGCTGGGTGGGAAATCCGGCTCAACCACTTCAGAAAACCCGCATCGCCTAGTAAGGTCGAAGATAACATGTGACCTGGAGCCCAGAAATTCCACTCCCAGGTACATAGCTTGGAGGAAAACGTGTACATCCGTGCACCACCAGCTACGGAGGAGAATGCTCGCGCATTGATTGCAACCTGCAAATATCCCAGACGTCTGTCAGCAGGAGGCTGGGCTCACAGCTTGTAACGCTCACCCTACTGGAATAGCATGTGCTCACCCCACTGGAATAGCATGCAGCCATGAACATGTGTGACCTGTATCTGCACACAGCAAGGCAGATGGATCCTACAAATATAGTGTGAATTGAGGGAATGTGGCCTTCCGTTTACATAAACTTCCCAAACAGGCAAAACCAAAACCCTAGTGTTTAGAGATGCAGATCCAGCTGGTGAAAGTAACAATAAATGTGAGGAAGTGATTCTTCTAAATGTCAGGATGTTTCTCTCTCGGGTGCAGGGAGGGGCATAGCGGAGAAAGGGGCCCCTGCTGGGGGTTCTAGGAGTGGTGGTTACATGGGGAGATGCTTTATGGTTGTTGTGAAATTGTGTGTATGTCCTGTATATTCTCTATGTTCACAAAATTTTTCAATGTTTAAATATAAATAATTAAATCACTAAGACTGCCGCACCCCAACCCCCCCCCGGCCCGTTCTCCCTTCCCGGGCTCCCCACCCCAGTTACACACTGGGTGTTCCAAGGACCCAGGACCCCAAGGTAGCAGCTTTGATGACTCCCAACCCCAAACAATGTCCAGTCAGGCCTTCCATCCTGGGGGTCCACCTTCCAACCCCTCTCTGAGCCTCGCCCCTCCCTCCGCTCCCACATCAGCATGACTGGGGGTGGGGAGGCCCAACATCATCCCCGGTCCACCCAAGGACGAACCAGAGACAGACACTTCTCCCTGGATGTCTTTCCAACCTGTCTCTACTCTTTTGAAGTGACCCTTTTGAAACACCACTTGGATCAGGAACTCTCCTGGTCAAAGACCTTCAGTATCTCCCTACTGCCCAAGCTCCATGACTAAGCCCCTTGTCCCCCTGTCTGGTTTCCCTCCTGCCCCTCCCACCACCACCCTGCCCACCAAACCCACCCGCCTCTCTCTCTCTCTCTCTCTCTCTCTCTCTCTCTCTCTCTCCTTTTCACCCCTCAACCCCAAGCCTTTGCCCGAAACCCTTCTCCCCCTTCCCCTGTCTCACCCTATTCAGCACTGAGGCCCCAGCTAGAAATCCCCTTTCCCAAGAAGCCCCTGCCTGGCTGGGTTAAACCCCTCACCCTGCCCCCAGCAACCCTGGCCTAAGGAAGCAGCCAAGCCCACAGGCTCCAGGCTCTAGGCTCTGGGGAAGCCGGTGTTCCCGCACCGGCCCAAGCCCCTGGTGGGAGGGAACGAAGCCAGGACTTGCCTGAGCCGGGTTCCCACTGCTGGGGACAGCTGCACGGAAAGTCTGGGGTGCCTCTGAGACACAGCTTCTCAGCCTCAGGTCAGCAAAGCTCCCCCCAGGGCCAGGAAGCCTGGGGAGGGGCAGGAGAGAGCGACCATGAGCGGCTGAAGGTGAAACCAGGCGTCTTCCCCCATTTTCCTTCAGGAACAACATAAGCCTCCCAGATTTTTGTTTAACTCAAGGGCCTTCTCCACAAATGACAAAGGAATGTCCTGCCTTTGCAGAGGATGGAGCCTTAGAGTCTAATGTGATGTAAAAATTAATAATGAAATGCAACATTTTTGCCCGACCCCCTGCTATTTTATCACTGCCTGGTGTATCTTCTGACCCACGAGACAGTGAGCTTGGGGTGGGAGCAGGAACTGCACCTCCTCTCTTCATGGGGTGCCCCCAGACTGAGCAAGTCCTGGCTCAACAGAGGGTCTCAGTGCACAGGGGATAGAAGGTAGATGGACAGATATTGGACGGTTGGAGGGAGGGAGGGAGGGAGGGATGGGCAAATGGGTGAATAAAAGCATGACTGACAGATGGGCAGATATTAGGATGGACAGGTGGACAGACAGATGAATGGATGAAGGATAGGTGGATGGCTGGATGGTCATGTGGAAGGCTGGGAGAAGGGGCAGATAAACGAATAGATGAACAAATGGAAGATAAAGGAAAAATGGATGGATGATCAGACAGAAAGATGGATGAATGAACAGACGGATGAACGGACAAAGGGACAAAGGATTGGTGGGTGAAAGAATGGTAGACAGACCCGCAGATGGATGGACAGACTTACTTCTTTAACAGAGGTAGGAAGCCAAGGAAGTCAGGGCTTCAAAGGAATTCTTTTCGGAAACACCCCCACCTTGCTGCGGGCAAGAAGACCGGTGTCCCTGCTGCCCTCTGCAGGCCACCCTAGGGTGCTGCGACCAGGCAGAAAGGCAGACCGGGTCAACCCTGACCCCTGGTGGTCGCCATAAGAATGACCACCACAGAGCCTGTCTTGGCCACTGTGGTAGTGACCGGCCAGCTGGGGAGCCCACCTTCGCTCTCACCCTGGACCCTGACCCCCCTGGCTCCTAGGCTGAGGCTCCCATCAAGATGTTCTTGGGCACAACCGGCAGAGGCCATGGTGCGCAGGGTGCCAGACCAGGCGTTCACTCACACTCCGGAGGGCCTACCATTGGCCAAGTCCTGTTCGAGATAGCCTGGAGAGAGCTGCCGAGGACATCCGTGGACAGGTGACGAATAACAGCCCACATCCAAGCATTGCTAATCATGCCAGGCCGTGGACCGGGCCAGTCACACCTTTCTCTCCCTGATCCCTCACATCAGCCCCGGATGTACCATCTAGAACCATCCCCATTTTACAGGTGAGAAAGTGAAGTCCCAGAAAGGCCAAGGGCCTTGCCAAGGTCTGCGGTGAGCCAGGATTTAAACCCAGGTTGTCTGGGATTCCCCCATCCTTGCTCTCTGCCTCTCTCACAGACCCTGCTGGGGCAATAATTGTGGTTGACTTTTTGACTGTCCACGGCGGGACCACAGCATGAACACACACATATAGTCTCTGCCACAACAGGACTTGCCGCCCAGTACGGTCACTCCCATCCCCGCATTGTTCAGCACAGGCTGGTTTGGATCTCAGTTCCAGCACTGAGAAGCTGTGTGACCTTGGGCAATTCACTTAACCTTTCTGAGCTTCAGTTTCCACATGGATGTAACAAGTATGAGAATAACCCCTTAGCTCACAGGGTTGTTAGGAAAATGAAATGAAATATTATATGTAGTGAGCGTCTGGTCCATAGTAAGGGTTTCATCTCACCATTAAGAAAGAGAAAATGGGGCTCAGAAAAGGGAAAGCCTGAACATTCACAGGTATGACAATTCCCTACATGTTTAAAAAAAAAAAAAACAGTGGAATCACATCACCCTTCTCCCCTAGAAACAACCCCCCTCTTCTGCTACCTTCGAATAAAGTCCAAATTCCGGAGCCCCCTCTCCTCTTCTCCTTCTTTACCTTCTGCAGCCCAGAGGCTTCCTGAATTGTGTGAGTTTCATTCACTTGCTCTCAGGGTGATATACATGCTTGGATTTTATTTACTTTTGTTGGTTTTGCAATTTATGAAAAGAGTGTCAGACTGTATATGGTCCCTGGGACTTGATTTTTTCACCACCTGATACCCACACCAGGTATCAGGTTCACCTGCATTATTCCAGCATTTCTGCGACTATAAGCAGTGCCGTCTGAGATGAACATCCTTGGGCTGCACAGGTCTCAGGGTGTACCTCTCAGAATCCTGGGGGCGGGGTGGCTAGGACGGTGTGCCGGGGTCCATCTACACGGAGAAATGACAAACTGTGTCTCCAGGCCGCTTGAACCAATTGGCACTCCTACCAGCAGTTTTGAGAGCTCCTCGCCCAATTTTCTTTTTTTTTTTTTTAAGATTTTATTTATTTATTTGACAGAGAGAGACACAGCGAGAGAGGGAACACAAGCAGGGGAAGCAGGCTCCCTGCTGAGCGTGGAGTCCAACCCGGGGCTCCTTCCCCCGACCCCTGAGATCAGGAACTGAGCCGAAACCAAGAGTCCAACCCTTAACCAACTGCTCAATCAAGGAACCCCCGTTTGTTTGTTTTTTAAATAGGCTCCACGCCCAAAGTGGGGCTTGAACTCACGACCCTGAGATCAAGAGTCCCATGCTCTACCCACTGAGCCAGTCAGGCGCCCCTAGTCCTGCTCAGTTTCTTTTTTCTCCTTCCTTAACCTTTTAAAAAGCTTTTTATGTGTGTGTTTTCCTATCCTACCCTTTCCTCTCTATTGAAATGAAATGTATACATTCCAGTTTTATTTTTTTTAGTTGTTATCTTTTAACTTTTACCATGCACATTTAATTAACAATGTCTAATGTTAAACAATATGTTTACCCACCCCAATTCCTCCCAAGTGCAAGGGAGGAATGTTTAGAACGCGTTACCTCGGCCCCGCCCCCCCCCACGCATATACTATTGTTGTCCAACATTTCAGACCCGGTTTTCCTCAACATCAGAAATAAGTCATTATTCTTTTACACAGATGGTTTTTGAATGGACGTTACCTACATTTACCATTCTATAGGTTCACCATCCCTTCTTGCATCTCAGGCTGACTTTCTGGAATTATTTTCCTTCTTGAAGCACCATCCTAGGAAAGTTTCTTTGGATGCACTCTCAGCTTCTGGTTGCCTATAAATGTAAAAATAGATGCTTTTTTCTTTTGTTTCAATTTTCGTTCTTTAAAAGTACTTTTGCTGGACCTCTTTCTGAGTTGACGTTCGTTTTTACTCTTACTACTTTTCAGAGATCATTGCAGCCTTTTAGCTTCTGTTGTGGTTGCGGGGAAGGCGGCTCGAGTTCCATCACCCCTTTCTGGATGATTTGCCCTTTCTCTCTGACGGCCTTCAACATTTCTCTGCCTTTGGCACTCTGTGGTTCCAACAAAATGTCTGTAACGCCTGCCTTTCTTTCTGTTTATTATGCTTCAGATCCTTCGAGCTTTCTGGTGCCGTCGATCTGTTTTTCACCGTTTCTAGAAAATTTGCGGCCATCATGCCTTCAAACGCTGCTTTTTCTCCATTCCCTTTATCTTCTACTCATGGAATTCCAATATGTAGGATCTTCTCATTCTGTGCTCCGTCTCTTTTAATCCCTCACTCACATTATCCACCTCCTTTTCTCTCCTTTTGCTGCATTCTTTATATGCAACTGCTGGCCCACGAATTCTCTACCCAGCTGGTGACCATTCACTAAATTTCATATTTTGAAATTATGTCCACTTCTAGAAGTTCCATATGTTCTTCTCCCAGATCTCTCTCTTCATCCCTACTTCTTTTATATGCTCCCCTTTGTGACTTTGTCCTTTTTTTTTTTTTTAAGTTTTATTTATTTATTTGTCAGAGAGATAGAGAGAGAGAGAGAGAGAGAGCACAAGCAGGGGGAGAAGCAGGCTGCCCGCCGAGCAGGGAGCCCGACGCGGGGCTCGATCCCAGGACCCTGAGATCATGACCCAAGCCGAAGGCACACGCTTAACCGACTGAGCCACCCAGGCGCCCCGTCCTGTCTTTATTTAAACACGTCCCACGTGGCTGCTCTGTGTTCTGTCCCCGGGGGTCCACTTGTGGTGCTCCTTTGGTAACTTGCCTTCTTGTGACTTGGTAAGTTTTGTGTGTCAGCTCATCAGCCGGTCTTACTCTGCCGGGGGTCCTCCTGGTCTCCCTGGGGGAAGCTTTGCTCCACATTGAGTTTGCTTTTGCTCCTGCTAAGAGCAGAGGGCTCCCCAAACCAGGACCATCTCCCCACCCGCCCCCCTGAGAGTTTTTCCTCACAAAAGATACAAGCTCCCATCTTCCCCATCCCTAGATCCCAAAGGTCACTATCAGCGTGAGGCCAAAGCTCCAGAGGACACTGGCCTTGGGACTCCCCAAGCAAGCAGCCCTCAGGCCAGCTCACTGACTCTCTCCCGCCAACGCCATGGCCTCTGGGTTTCGCCCTCCAGCTCCCTCTGCTGGAACCCAAGCCCCCAGCCCCCGTATTCCCTCTCCCTCCTTTATCTTTCTTCATAGCATGAGGCACCACTAATGATATCATACTGATTTGTTAAATGGCTTATTGGATGCCCCCCCTCCCATGTGGGATCACCTGTGCAGTATCTGGATGGGAGAAGTGCCCCCACAATTACGTGATGCATCAGTGAATGAATGAGGCATTGCCCGCCCCCCACATGCTCTCAGGCTGACAGGTGAGACAAAGCAGGAGACAGAAAGCCATGGGGGAGGGAGGGCTCGTGGAGCCGAGAGAAGACCCCACCCTAGATGCTGGAGGTCAGGGGCAGCTTCCTAGTCCAGACACAGGAGGTCGGGGAAGGGTACAAAGCGGAGAGCTTAAGGTTGTGTTGTCATCTTTCCACAAATGAGAGGCCTGAGGGACGGTGTTCCAGGCGAAGAGAACAGCTTTTGCCGAGGCCTGGAGGAGAGAAAGAACCTGCCAGAGGAACGTGGTTTAGCGTGGCGGCTGTGAGAAGGATGAGGAAGGAGCGGTGGGCGATGGGCCGGAGCAGGGGCCCTTTCGAGCTCCTGTGGGGAGTCTGGCAGTGAGGAGGGACAGAGCGTGGAAGGGGGTGGGCAGGGAAGGGTGTGATCAGGCTGCAGGGTGGAAATTCCCTCTGGCTTCTGAGGGAAGGGGGGACTAGGAATGGGGAGGCGGGGAGGCCAGGGAAGAGGCTCTGCGGTGCTGGAGGCTGGGCCAAGGTTGATCCCACGGTAGGGGCGCAGCACAAGGCAGACCCCTCAAGCACCCTATTGGTGACCTGGGCTGGAAAGGGGAGCACTGGGGAGGAGCCTGGCGCTGTCAGCCTGAATGTGAGGGCTTGTTCAATTGACAGAAGGGCTCCCCAGTCAGCACTTATGGGGTTCCTTTGAAGGGTAAAGAGTACACACCCTGGACGCCCACACCGATGCTCCTTTACAGTAGGGTTGTCAGGGGCGTCTGGCTGGCTTCGTTGGTTGAGCGTCTGACTTTGGCTTGTGTCATGATCTCGGGGCTCCCGGATCGAGCCCCACATCGAGCCGCATCAGGCTCTGCACTCAGAGGGAAATCTGCTTGTCCCTCTCCCTTTCCCTCTGGCCCACCCCTGCCCCAGCTCATGCTCTGTCTGTCTGTCTCTCTCTCTCTCTCTAAAATAAATAAAATCTTTTTTAAAAAATAAATAATAGGTTTGCCAGGCAGCAAAAGAAAGGGTTAGAAAAGGGGCACCTGGGTGGCTCAGTAGATTAAGCGTCTGCCTTGGGCCTGATCAGGTCATGATCCTGGGGTCCTGGGATCGAGCTCCCCCTCCTGTCAAGCTCCCTGCTCAGCAGGGAGACTGCTCCCCCCCTTCTCCCTCTGCCCCTCCCCACCCCACCCCCGCTCATGTACATGCTCTCTCTCTCTCAAATAAATAAAATCTTTAAAAAAAAAAAAAGGAAAGGGGGGAAAAAGACAAGTATAGGATGCCCAGTTAAATTTGAACTTCAGATAAACAATGAATAATTTTTTAGTATATGTCTCCCAAATTTAGCATACTGTATTTTAACTGGCAACCCTGCTTTCAATCCCCACCCCATCATATGCACACACTACGCCTTTCTGATACAGCAGCAACTAAACAACACAGAAACCTCTAGTACGTGGCTCCCCTGGCGTCCATTTGTCCTCCTACCCGTTCCATCTTCCCACTGGTCTGCAAGCCCCCCAAGAACTGGGCCCAGTGCCCAGTGCCCAGGCTAGGCCAGGCCAGGACGCTCTGGGAGTGACGAGAGGGCAGGGAGTCCCAGCAGGTCTCCCACACCCCTGTCCGTCCCCCGTACCCATTTCTGGGAAGTGACCCCTGCCTAGAGCCCGGACCCGCATGGTGCTCAGGGCCACAAGCCTGGCCCTATTTCCTGGAACTACCAGAACCATCCCTTGTTACTGTGGCCACATCCTCCCTTGGGTGGCCCTGGGCTTGGTAGAGTCTAAGAAGCTGGGCCTGAACCAGTGGGGTGGGCCAAGTCACAGGCAAGGCCCAGCTGGGTCACCACTTCCTGGAGTTGCTCAAGACAGGGGCTGGGACTTCCCATGATCCCCCTGCACCCCATTGGTGTGGGAGCCCCCCCCCCAAGGCCCAAGGAGCCTGGTACCGCTCAGGACAGGGCTTGACCAGGGCAGGGGGGCTTGGATGGGGACTCTCATCACCCTGAAAAAGGTGGGGGACACTCTGTCTGGAGTCAGAGCAGAGGCCACTCTAGGGAAAGTGGGAGAGGAGGTGACAGAGCTGAGGGACAGCAGGCTGTGCCTAGCGAGGAGCTGAGTAGACCCGGGCCTGGAGTTTAGATGGCTTGCCCTCTCAGCCGACTCTGTTAATAATAATAGCAAAAATACAAATGATAACAATAATAATTATTTATTGAGCACTTTCTACTTGCTAAGCCTCTTTCTAAGGATTCTTTTTTTCATCTTCAAAATAGGCACCATGACTGCCCCTATTTTACAGATGGGAAGACTAAGGCACAGAGAGCTTGAGTGGCTTGGCCAGTCATATAGCTAGCAAGTGGCAAGGCCATCTGGGCCCAGGCAGTCTAGCTCCAGAGCCTACAGCCCTTACCAGCAGGCAAAGGGCTCTCTGCATCAGGAAATGAACAGAAGGCAGAGGATTCCCCCAGGAGAAAAGGGATCCAGCTCCAGTACCCTCACCGTGCCATCCAGAGTCATTGTTACCTGTCTGGCGGCCTGGAGCCGGGCCCCGAGAGCCTCCCCGCGCCCACCCCCTCTAGTACCGCATATGCCCAAGACCCCAAGAGCCAGAGCGAAGAGCTGTGTCGGGAAGAGAAAAATGGCTGTTTAAACAGGGCTGGAATCCTTTCTTCCGTCACTCAGCAGGAGCAGTCCTGGAAGCAGGGCCCCTCCATCTGGTGTCACGTCCCCGGACAGGTGACAGTATTTCCAGATCAGATTTGGGAGCCAATGGCTTCCGAGCATAGGCCCACAGCTCCCCCTGGTGTGCAGCCTGGGAATGGAGCTGGCTTCGGGAGCCTTCTCCCTCTGGGTAAGACAGAGAGGTCAAGGGCAATGGTGATTCTCTATAACGGGAGTCTGAGCTTGACGGTGCAAGACCCGCAGCGCCCAGACCAGCACCACCAGGTTAAAAAGGGACGTGAGGCCACCATAGCCCATGACCAAGATGTTGTGCACCCAGGAGTTCTGCACCCAGCATCTGCAGGTGAGGGGTGAAGTGCCAGGGTTGGCGTGGCTCCCCAGGCCGGGGAGTGGGGGGCAGGGAGGTAGGTGGGGAGACCCCAGTGTCTGGGCCTATGAACGGGCTCCTGAACCTCGTCCATACCCTCACACCTACCAGGGCCAATTCAAACCTACCCAATTATCATATGGCCAGGCCACGGGCCCAGCTGGCTCAGGTGGAGGGGAAAGAGGTTCTGCCATCCTATCCCCACGAAGAGAGGGGAGGCAGAGCAACACCCTGCGCTCTGGGCCTGGGGAAGCCATGGAGGTCGAGAAGCCTGCCTGGAGGCCTCAGTGGCCTCTGGTGCCCAGCAGCTGGCCTGCCAGCTTCTCTGGGGGAGGCCGGAGTCTGGGGCTGCAGGCGGCCAGAGAGGCCACGGCTTCTAGGCGAGGAGACCCAGCCTACTGCATCGTCTGGGAGGAGCTGAATGCCTCCATCTCCGCCTCCACCTCTGCCTCGGAGCGGCACCTCTGGGAGCAGAACCACAGGAAGAGGAAGAAACCTGTAAGCGAAAAACGAAATCAGTGGGAGACTGGAACGAGCGATGTGGGGCCTCACCAGAATCTAGGGACTTCCTCAGTGGGGCTGAGCTGGGCTTCCCTAAAGCCCAGGAGTGATTCTCAGAGTCCCTCACTGTTGCAAGCCAGGAGGGGCAGAGCACAGAAGCTGGACAACCAGTTGTCAGGAGGCCAAAGGACGCCTTTGTGCAAATTAGGAGGACATGCCCCTTCCTGTGGACAGAAGGAGCCCCAAACCAGCTTGGCGGGGAGCGAGGCGACGGGGGGGGGGGCTCGATTTCAGCCCCTGACCTGCCCCCTTGACCTGAAGCCTTGAGCAGTCAACATCTGACCGGCCGAACCCCACCCCCAGGGCTTCCTGCACGCCTCCCGTGGGCCCTACCGTAGAGTGAGTTGAAGGTGGTGAAGAGGAAGAGCTGGGGCAGCAGGAAGACGCCAAAGGAGAAGAAAGCCAAGGCCCAGGTGGTGCCTAGAAGCACGGTGAGGCCCAGCACGGTGAAGATGTCCCGGCAGGCCCGCGTGTTTGGCACCTTGTCCTGGGCCCGCAGCCGGTGCAAGACCCGCAGCGCCCAGACCAGCACCACCAGGTTAAAAAGGGACGTGAGGCCACCGTAGCCCATGACCAAGATGTTGTGCACCCAGGGGTTCCGCACCCAGCATCTGCAGGGGAGGGGTGAAGTGTCAGGGTTGGCGTGGCTCCCCAGGCCGGGGGGTGGGGGGGCAGGGAGGTGGGTGGGGAGACCCCGGTCTCTGGGCCTATGGACGGGCTCCTGAACCTGGCCCCGTCTCCCAGCCCAGACCCATTGTTTCTTGTCTGACCACACGTGTGGTGAAGTTCTGGGCCCGGCTTTCCAGCCAGGCCACCCTGGCCTGAAGCCCCCCATGTTCTCCTTTCCGGCCACACGGGGCTCTCTCATGCCTTTACCCACCTGAAAACTCTTCCTCTCCTCCCTTCTCCGTCCTGCCTCTCTCCCCTTCCATGGCCAGCCTAGCTGCCCACTTGTCCAATACTCTATCAGATCCCTGGCCCGGGGTCCTCTTTCCTGGAAACTTCTCCCCCACCGCAAGGTCAACACCATCTCACCACCATCTCTGTGCAATGGGCGCCCTACCCCAGGACCCCTCCCCACCTAGAAGGGGCCCACACTCTACGCTCCAAGCAGTGAACAGCTGTGGCACCTCGGGGCGGCTTGGTGGAGGGGTGCGGACCGAGGAGGAGAGTGAGCAGCAGGAAGATGCCACCAAGGGACGAGGAAAGAGCAGAGGCCTGGCAGTGGCCCCAGCCCTGCTCCTAGACCCTCCCCAAGGTCTTCACGCCCTTTGTGTCCCCAAGACACCCAGTCAGGCACCGGGTCATATGGTTGGTTTCCGCGGATGAGCCCATTTGCTCCTCATAAGGACCCTACGAGGCAGGTGCATAGTCATTCCCGCCCTGCAGAGGAGGAAACTGAGGCTCGGGCTTAGGAGCACACACTAGTCAGAGGCAAGGGTGGGACTTGAAGCCCCACGCTCCGAGGCCAGAGCCTGTGCCCCTGTCACAGCCCCCTGCTTGGGCCCTCGCCGCGAGCTCCTGCCTCGGCAGCCACAAGGGGCCTTGAACATTATTTGGGGGATTTATCCAAGGGGCTGAGTGTGCTCATGGATCATTCCTTTTCACTGCTACGTAACCATCCGGCAGGCGTGGCTCTATCGTGATTTATTAACCGCTGTCCTGCCGGTGGGCATTGGAGTTCCTTTCCAGGGTTTGGTTAGTGCTGTCTGTGTTCAGGAACACGAATAGACGTCCTAAGGGCTTTTTAAATGCAGGAGAATAAAAGTCACAAAACCCTGGGGGAGAGGGAGAGGGAGGGAGACTCTGAGAAGTGGGTTCTTAGAGTGGGGTACTCCCTGACAGCCCAGCAACACTGTGCTTCCCGCCCCTGCCCAGTCCTCCAGCCCCTGGCACGCAGTATATAAAAACTACACAAAAAAAAAGAAAAAGAAAAAAAAAAAAACTACATGGTTAAGGGAGCCCGAAGTCACACTTCCTCTGAGAAAGCAGCCCAACTCCCACAGTGAGAGGAACGAACCCCAACCCGCCTCGCTTCCTGGAGGCTGGGAGGGGCAGTGGGGGGGCCAGGCTCTGGAGCCAGCCTGCCTGTGGCCAAGTCCCAGCTCTGCCATGGACCACCTGGGTTTCCTTGGATGGGGTTCTTCAGCTGCCCGTGCCTCAGTTTCCCTAACCGTAAACAGAGGCTGACAATAGGACCTCCTCCTCGCTGCGAGGTTTAAACAGAAGATGGGTCTACAGGGGTTCGTTCAGCTATTCTCCCTATGTTGGCCATGAGAACCTTCGTAACAAGAAAAAGATAAATGTCAGGGCACAGGAAGAGGCAGCCGAGTCTGTCGTGCAGACCCCCCAGGCCGCCCGACACACACACACACACACACACACACACGCACGCACACACACCCCGAGCCCTGTCCCTGGGATGTCCCAGCCCCCGCAGCACTCTCTCTGACTAGGAGGGTCTGAGGGCTGGCAGTGCTATGCCAACCACAGGTCAGGAGCAGCAGAAGCCTGAGCGAGCACAGCAAGGTTCAGGGAAGGGAGGGCAGAGTCAGGCACAGGCTGAGCTCCCTGCGCAGGGTCGGAGAGCAGGAGGGGGCGCTGGGCCGACCGCTGTGCTCTGCCAGGAGGCAGAGGTGCTGCTGCCCTGGCCTTGGAGGCTCATGAGCAGGCACCAGAGTTCATGCCGGGGCTCCCGAGACGTAGGCAGCCTAGAACAAGAGCCTGCCTTTGCAGGGGATCCAGCAGAAGGGGTATGGCAAAGCCCCCTGGAAATCACCCCTTCTCTGAGCCATGGCCCCCTCCTTGCCCCACAGCCAGGGCCCTGCCTACAAGGACACCCTGTTCAGAGCCCCTGGGCCCTTCTGCCAGAGCCAGGGAGCCTGCCACAGCCCTGAGAGCACTCACATGGACATGTTCTGGAAGCCTGTGCCATTTCCCTGGCTGTCGGAGAGTGGAATGGCATGGGGTCCATACACTGAGTTCTTGACAGCAAGAAGGAACAGTACCAGGAGGGCCGGGACTCCTGAGAGGTGAGACAGAGGCTCAGCACATGTCAGGGGACCCCGAAAAGGGCTGGTCATGCTAAAACAGAATTCCACTGAGCAAGCAGGGAGGGGAAGGGACTGTTCAGAGCCCCCAGCCTCTGCCATACGGTCCAGCTTCAGAGCAGTTAGCCTGGAGGTCTTAGAAGAGGCTGCTCTCCGAGGTGGTGTTAGTGAGGGCTCTAGGGTGGGATGGTAGTGGCAGTGGTGGTGGTGCCAGAGACAGTGGGGAAGATGAGGATGAGGGTGGTGGTGACAATGGAGGCGGTGGTGAAGGTGATGGTGGAGTCAGAGGTAGAAGCAGTAGTGGTGGTGTTGCTGGTGGTGTTGGAGGTAGACATGGTAGTGATAATGGCAGAAGTGATGGTGGTGTTGGAGGTGGTAGTGATGGTGGAAGTGTTGGAAGTGA